>NW_027456312.1:307500-437320 GCF_040206685.1 Ascaphus truei
ACCCGCTCTGGGCTTCAGTGTAAATCTCCGTCTCCCCCTGTCAGCCTCAGGCAGCTGTTTAGCTATATTTTTAGACCAATCCAGGATTCCTTTATCCCGTTTTATTGAACACTGTCTTCCTTTTTATTATTTTATATACCGTTTGTCATGTTGTTTATAGATTTAGTTTCATTTAGTTATATTTGATTATTCATGTGGTTTGTGTTCATTGTAACCGAACCCGGATCTGTGACGCATATGTACTGAGGTGGGGTTGGATCCCCTCGGTTATTTCTTGTTTTATTAATAAATAATTTACTATATTTTAATCTCTGGTGCGCATTGTGTGCATTTTTCTTCTTGTCTGCACAGTGCTTCAGATTCTGCATCTGAAAAAATGCCGGTGGATCGGGATGTGAGGTAGGGAAGTGACGTCCGCGCCGGAACGTTATTGCCACGCCTCCAAATATTCATTGCCACGCCCCCAAATCGCGCCCGCTGCATACCCTGCAAAGCCATTAAAAAGCTCAGGCTTCAGCAAGTGTATTGCAGCGTGTGTGCGCCTTCCCTCCTTCTGAAATACTATAGACCAGGCCTGCACAACTCGTAAAGCGAGAAGGGCCAAAATGCTCCAAGGAAAAAAAATTTGGGCCGCACGGGTAAAATCATCATCATCATCTCTCCTCCAGCACCTCTCATCATCATCCTCATATCTCCCCCAGAACCCCTCACTATCAACCTTTGCGATACTCCCCATCTATCTCTCATACCCCATCTCTCCCCCTCACGCCCACACATAATACTCCCTCTCCACAAACACACAATACCCCACTGCACACCACACACATCCCACGCCCCCTGCACCTCACATCCTTCTACCCCCCTGCACCTCACATCACTCTCCCCCCCTGCACCTCACATCACTCTCCCCCCCTGCACCTCACACCACTCTCCCCCCCTGCACCTCCCATCTCTCCCCCCTGCACCTCACATCACTCTCCCCCCCTGCACCTCACATCACTCTCCCCCCTGCACCTCACATCACTCTTCCCCCCTGCACCTCACATCACTCTTCCCCCCTGCACCTCACATCACTCTTCCCCCCTGCACCTCACATCACTCCCCCCCCTGAACCTCACATCACTCCCCCCCCTGAACCTCACATCACTCCCCCCCTGAACCTCACACCACTCTCCCCCCCCTGCACCTCACATCACTCTCCCCCCCTGCAACTCACATCACTCTCCCCCCCTGCAACTCACATCACTCTCCCCCCTGTACCTCCAATCACCCCCCCTGCACCTCCAATCACCCCCCCTACACCTCCAACAACCCTCCCCTGCACCTCCAATAACCCCCCCTGCACATCCAACAACCCTCCCCTGCACCTCCAAAGACCCCCCCTGCACCTCCAATGACCCCCCCTGCACCTCCAATGACCCCCCCTGCACCTCCAATAACCCCCCCTGCACCTCCAATAACCCCCCGCACCTCCAATGACCCCCACACCTCCAATCACCCCCCCTGCACCTCAATCACCCCCCTGCACCTCCAACCACCCCCCCTGAACCTCCAATCACCCCCCCTGAACCTCCAATGATCCCCCCTGCACCTCCAATCACCCCCCCCTGCACCTCCAATCACCCCCCCCCCGCTGCACCTCCAATCACCCCCCCTGCACCTCCAATCACCCCCCTCTGCACCTCCAATCACCCCCCCTGCACCTCCAATCACCCCCCCTGCACCTCCAATCACCCCCCCCTGCACCTCCAATCACCCCTGCACCTCACCCCCTACACCTCACCTCCCCTGCACCTCACCTCAATGCACCTCACATCACCCCCGGGACCGCGGGGAATCGCTGCCATTTTTTTTTTTTGAAGGTTTTTTTTTTTAAGTTTTTTTTTTTTTTAAATCTCATTGCGGGCCGCACAGAGAGGCCGGGCGGGCCGCACAGAGAGGCCGGGCGGGCCGCACAGAGAGGCCGGGCGGGGCCGCACAGAGAGGCCGGGCGGGCCGCACAGAGAGGCGGGGCGGGCCGCACAGAGAGGCCGGGCGGGCCGCACAGAGAGGCCGGGCGGGCCGCACAGAGAGGCCGGGCGGGCCGTACAGAGGGGGCCGCACAGAGAGGCGGGGCGGGCCGCACAGAGAGGCCGGGCGGGCCGCACAGAGAGGCCGGGCGGGCCGCACAGAGAGGCCGGGCGGGCCGCACAGAGAGGCCGGGCGGGCCGCACAGAGAGGCGGGGCGGGCCGCACAGAGAGGCCGGGCGGGCCGCACAGAGAGGCCGGGCGGGCCGCACAGAGAGGCCGGGCGGGCCGCATGCGGCCCGCGGCCGTTATGTTGTGCAGGCCTGCTATAGACGCAGCCTTATCGACGCTTACTGAATAGGCCACGCTTACTGAATAGGCCATCGCGATTGGCCCAGCGACGTCACTGCCCCGCCTCCAACCACCTCCCCCCGGCTCCCTTCGCGCACGCTGGCTCCGTGGAATCGGGCTGACTTAAGCAGGAGAGCCTCAGCGTTAGCTCGCATCCGCTCTCCCCACCCCTCTATGGCCCGGGCCTTAGTTACTGTACAGCATTGTAAAGTGCCTTGCTGGCCTAGTACAATTTAGTAAATATCCTAAACAATGTCGTCTTAGGCAAAATGTTGCTGATCTTTGCTCTAAAAATGACTATGAACTAAAGAGAAATAACAATCTCCCTTGTGAGCACATTCACATGTCTCAGACAGGTCTGCAACCCTGCTTTTCACCATTATCCCATACAGCTTCCACTGCAGCCAGGGACTCTGGGAAATGACATGCAAATGAGCACAGTGTCACCTTTTGCTTCAAATCTATTTTAAATGAAATTAGCCTTGTACTTCTGGTGGAGAGAGTAGGGGTTTGGTGCTTTATACGTTACATATTATTAAATGTTAACATCAAACAAATATTGTCATTATGTTTGGTGCTACTTATTTCTTTTTCATTAGGATTTATTTATTCATCTTTCATTATTATTATTTACTAGCTGAGAGACCCGGCGTTGCCCGGGATGTAAATGCGTAATAGGTAGTATTATTTATAACTCGTGGAACAATAGGTGAGTATTTGTTGTAAAGGTTTCGGGGGGGGGGGGGAGAAAGGGGAGCGGGGGGGGGGGGGGGGAGAAAGGGGAGCGGGGGGGGGGAGAAAGGGGAGCGGGGGGGGGGAGAAAGGGGAGCGGGGGGGGGGAGAAAGGGGAGCGGGGGGGAGAAAGAGGAGCGGGGGGGAGAAAGAGGAGCGGGGGGGGAGAAAGGGGAGCGGGGGGGGGGGAGAAAGGGGAGCGGGGGGGGGGAGAAAGGGGAGCGGGGGGGGGGGGAGAAAGGGGAGCGGGGGGGGGGGAGAAAGGGGAGCGGGGGGGGGAGAAAGGGGAGCGGGGGGGGAGAAAGGGGAGCGGGGGGGGGGGAGAAAGGGGAGCGGGGGGGGGGAGAAAGGGGAGCGGGGGGGGAGAAAGGGGAGCGGGGGGGGAGAAAGGGGAGCGGGGGGGGAGAAAGGGGAGCGGGGGGGAGAAAGGGGAGCGGGGGGGAGAAAGGGGAGCGGGGGGGGAGAAAGGGGAGCGGGGGGGGGAGAAAGGGGAGCGGGGGGGGGAGAAAGGGGAGCGGGGGGGAGAAAGGGGAGCGGGGGGGGGGGGAGAAAGGGGAGCGGGGGGGGGAGAAAGGGGAGCGGGGGGGGAGAAAGGGGAGCGGGGGGGAGAAAGGGGAGCGGGGGGGGAGAAAGGGGAGCGGGGGGGAGAAAGGGGAGCGGGGGGGAGAAAGGGGAGCGGGGGGGGGGGAGAAAGGGGAGCGGGGGGGGGGAGAAAGGGGAGCGGGGGGGGGGGAGAAAGGGGAGCGGGGGGGGAGAAAGGGGAGCGGGGGGGGGAGAAAGGGGAGCGGGGGGGGGAGAAAGGGGAGCGGGGGGGGGAGAAAGGGGAGCGGGGGGGGGAGAAAGGGGAGCGGGGGGGGGGGGGAAGGGGAGTGGGGGGGGGGAAAGGGGAGTGGGGGGGGGGGGGAAAGGGGAGTGGGGGGGGGTGGAGAGCGGTGGGCATATGTATTGTCATAATTTATGTATGGGCATTTCCCCCCCCCCCTGTTCCCCGTGACTCCCCCCCCCCCGTTCCCTGTGACTCGCGCTCCCCCCCCCCCGGCGGCCGCTTGGTCCCCCGATGTGCCGTCCTGCTGAGTGAGGCGTGCAGGCGGCTGCAGGAAGCGCCCTGTGTGGGCCTAAGACTCACGCTCCCCCCCCCCCCGGCGCCCGCTCGATGTGGCGTCTGGCTGAGCGGCGGCAGGAAGCGCCCTGTGTGGGCCTGAGGCTGAGGCGGGACGCGCAGTGGGCCTGAGGCTGAGGCGGGACGCGCAGTGGGCCTGAGGCTGAGGCGGGACGCGCAGTGGGCCTGAGGCTGAGGCGGGACGCGCAGTGGGCCTGAGGCTGAGGCGGGACGCGCAGTGGGCCTGAGGCTGAGGCGGGACGCACAGTGACTTACCTGAGCGGGTGGTAGCGCCGGGGAGGTAAGGGAGCGGCTGGGGTAGGAGGGCCGCGCTTCCCGTCCGGAGCCAGTGCAGGATGGCGCACGTGAGGGGGGGGGGGAGGGGGGCGGACAGAGGGTGTGTGTGTGTGTATAGAGCTGCTGTGTTGTGTGTGTGTGTGTGTGTATAGAGCTGCTGTGTTGTGTGTGTGTGTGTATAGAGCTGCTGTGTTGTGTGTGTGTGTGTATAGAGCTGCTGTGTTGTGTGTGTGTGTGTGTGTGTGTGTGTATAGAGCTGCTGTGTTGTGTGTGTGTGTATAGAGCTGCTGTGTTGTGTGTGTGTGTGTATAGAGCTGCTGTGTTGTGTGTGTGTGTGTAGAGAGCTGCTGTGTTGTGTGTGTGTGTGTGTATAGAGCTGCTGTGTTGTGTGTGTGTGTGTGTGTATAGAGCTGCTGTGTTGTGTGTGTGTGTGTGTATAGAGCTGCTGTGTTGTGTGTGTGTGTGTGTGTATAGAGCTGCTGTGTTGTGTGTGTGTGTGTGTGTGTGTATAGAGCTGCTGTGTTGTGTGTGTGTGTGTGTGTGTATAGAGCTGCTGTGTTGTGTGTGTGTGTGTGTGTGTGTATAGAGCTGCTGTGTTGTGTGTGTGTGTGTGTGTGTATAGAGCTGCTGTGTTGTGTGTGTGTGTGTGTGTGTATAGAGCTGCTGTGTTGTGTGTGTGTGTGTGTGTATAGAGCTGCTGTGTTGTGTGTGTGTGTGTGTGTGTATAGAGCTGCTGTGTTGTGTGTGTGTGGGCCGTCACTCCGCCTCAGGCCAATGAGAGGTGTGCGGGGGCGGGCGACCCAAGGGACCAATGAGATTTCCCCTAGGGACACCGGACATCCAGGCAGGCAAACATACAGTGCTTTCACTAATATAGTATAAGATTAACTTTATTATATTTGTTGTTGTCATTATTATTATTGTTTACTGTTAGCTGGAGTATGGCTCACCCAAGAACCACTTTCCCCTGTATGGGGGTCAGACATAGTGCAGACTTGACCCCTGACATTTATAAAAAGATGTTGGAATATGTGACACTGCTGCTTAATAAACACAAACACAGGCGCGCCATGTATTGTTCTGACATTGGTTTATTACACAGAGACACGTCTTTATAGAGGGTTGTCACACTAACAGCCTGGAAGGGGTTAATGCAGGGTCACCAGCCCAGCCCCCCTCTCCTATGATTGGTTGCTGCTCTCGTACAGGAGCCGCGATTGGTCCCCTGTCAATGTCAGAAAAGGCGCGCCAGTTTTGCTGTCTCCATGGCGACCATGGCGGCCGCCGGAGATCGGCCTGCAGCGCGGCCCGGCTTCCAGGTTACCTCCCCGCCGGTGAAGATGTTAGCGGGGCGGCTGAGGGAATGCGTGCGGCGGCGGCCCGGTTCCTTCTGGCTGGAGAAAGGAGCCGGCGGGCTGGAGGTGGGCCTGGTGTGGATGCAGGGCCGGGTGCTGCACGTACGGCCCGAGCGCGGCGTCACCGTGCGGCTGAGCGACGACACTCACACCTTCACCGTGTGCGGGGCCGACCGGGTGCCCAAGGGCAAGCCCTGCCTGCAGCCAGGTAACCGGGGGGTCCGCACGCCCTGCCTGCAGCCAGGTAACCGGGGGGGTCCGCAAGCCCTGCCTGCAGCCAGGTAACCGGGGGGTCCGCAAGCCCTGCCTGCAGCCCGGTAACCAGGGGGTCAACAAGCCCTGCCTGCAGCCCGGTAACCGGGGGGTCAACAAGCCCTGCCTGCAGTCAGGTAACCAGGGGGGTCAGCAAGCCCTGCCTGCAGCCAGGTAACCGGGGGGGTCAGCAAGCCCTGCCTGCAGCCAGGTAACCGGGGGGTCAGCAAGCCCTGCCTGCAGCCAGGTAACCAGGGGGTCAACAAGCCCTGCCTGCAGTCAGGTAACCAGGGGGGTCCGCAAGCCCTGCCTGCAGCCAGGTAACCAGGGGGTCAACAAGCCCTGCCAGCAGCCAGGTAACCGGGGGGTCCGCAAGCCCTGCCTGCAGTCAGGTAACCAGGGGGGTCAGCAAGCCCTGCCTGCAGCCAGGTAACCGGGGGGTCCACGCGTGGCTATCACTGTCCTGCCTCACACGGGAGGAGGGCGCCATGATTTCTTCTCCCGCCCCCTAAACAGCAACACCAGCCTCTCACCCTCTCGCGTCACCTAGATAGAAGCCAGGCAGATCACACTGGTTTTCTATGAATCGCAACTGATTTTAAAGTCCTGTTTATATCAGCAGTCAGGTCTGATATAAAACAGTAGTAATGTTTCCACCGCCAGTGTATGCAGCGCTGTACATAGAATGTTTGCAGGCGCGAGCCGCTACCCCATAGAGCTTACAATCTATGTCTGAAGCACTTATTCCCATGACCTGTTATTTGTAATTTATATGATTGTCACATGTATTACTGCTGGGAAGCGCTATGTACATTTAATGGCGCTATATAAAAAAAGACATTTGTAGCCCTTTTTCTGACACTCTAAGCGACTTCGGGTAACTGCGCGCACCTGCGGCTCCAGGAGATCTGAGCCTCCGCTAGCTGGGAGCCTGGGGTAACACTTATTAGCGCAGCGCCTCCACTTACCCAGGATCACCGTCATGTAAGATTCCCCTGGGCAAGAAACACACCGATACAATGCGTGCAACCAACTTTACTATGTGCAATAATAAACTTATACTCTATATGAACCGTGGCAATAACCCAATATGCATACACTTATCTTATAACACTATACTTATACTCTATCATACCCTAACACCGCTAACGGATAATGTCCTTCTAACATCAGTGGCTCGGCCACACCCCTAGGGAATATTGTCCTGTACAATAGTGGCTCAGCCACGCTCTTATGAGTGTCTCTATCCCGTCACCGCGTGCCCCACACACCGTGTCCGTGTAATAGTACGATAGCGGTGTGTACTCGCTAGTGTCTCCCTATAGTTATGCCTAAGACGGGGTGACTAGCGCCTGTTGACCGGTGTTGGTGCACTTGACGTATCTACTACCTTCCGGTCACGGCGGTGACCGGTAATACTTGGAAAAGGATCAGCCGAATCCTTGCTTGTCTGGGATGTCCGCAGTGCAGCTGTCTGGTCCCAAGCAGCTCACCAGCAAACCTGCTCCGCACGCTTGTCCCTAACTGTGTACACAGTAAGGTGACTGATCGCTAGCACTATGGCCGTCCCTGCAGCACAGCAGCACACTGTGACTCAGGGGTTTCTCCTAAGGGCCTGCGGGGTAAAGCTAGCCTATGCAGGCGGGTCACGGACCCCCTGCACGCATACACCCTCCTCCGTTACCTTCCAGATCCCCTCTGACTAGCCTCTCCCCCACGCTTCCCTTTCCTCCTCCCGTAATTCTAGCCTTCCGATTGGCTCCTCAAGTCAGGTGACTGCCCAGGAGCTCATGGGAGTTGTAGTTCCTCAGCGGAGCTTCTCTGCCTTGAGCTGCACACTCACAGCTATTGCATCAGCGCAGACCTCCACATGACTCTCCTGAACAGTCAAAACACCAACTGAACACACATATGAGGCTCCTACCACATCCCTACACATACATCTATTATTTGGTGCCTGCGGCACAGGGAGATAACGTGACTTGCTCAAGGTCACAAGGTATGGGGGGGGGGATTGAGTGTGTGTGGGGGGGGGATTGAGTGAGTGTGTGGGGGGGGGATTGAGTGAGTGTGTGGGGGGGGGATTGAGTGAGTGTGTGGGGGGGGATTGTGTGTGTGGGGGGGGGGTTGAGTGTGTGTGTGGGGGGTGGGTTGAGTGTGTGTGGGGGGGGATTGTGTGTGTGTGGGGGGGATTGTGTGTATGGGGGGGGATTGAGTGTGTGTTTGTGTGGGGGGATTGAGTGTGTGTGTGTGGGGGGGGATTGAGTGTGTGTGGGGGGGGATTGAGTGTGTGTGGGGGGGGGGGGGGGGTTGTGTATGGGGGGGGATTGAGTGTGTTTGTGTGGGGGGGGGTGTGTTTGTGTGTGGGGGGGATTGTGTGTGTGTGGGGGGGGGAGATTGAGTGTGTGGGGGGGATTTTGTGTGTGTGCGTGGGGGGGGGGGATTGTGTGTGTGGGTGGGGGATTGAGTGTGTGTGTGGGGGGATTGAGTGTGTGTGTGGGGGGATTGAGTGTGTGTGTGTGTGTGTGTGTGGGGATTGTGTGTGTGTGTGTGGGGGGGGAGTGAGTGTGTGTGTGTGTGTGGGGGGGGGAATTGTGTGTGTATGTGGTATGTGGTGTGTATGTGGTGATTGATTGAGAGAGAGAGAGTGTGTGTTGTAATGCAGTGGTGCGCAAACTGGGGGGGGCAATAAGGCGCAAGAGTTAGGGGGGCGCAGGCGACGTGCGGCGAAATCTGGGTGCGCGGGCCGGCAGACGCTTTGCGCGGGAGGACGAAAAAGCTGTACGCGAGGGGCGGCCAATAAGATGTGCACAGGCGGGCAGCCGAAGATGTGTGCGGGTGGCTGAACAAGATAGTGCAGGTGGCGGCCTCGTGATGGTGTGTGCGCACGCGCAGGGGCTTCGGGGAGGAGCACGGTGAAGTCAAACGCCCCTCCCGGTGTCTGCCCTGCAATAGCGCTGTGTTCCTGCTCTCCTCCGCTGGCAACCTGCTTCGCTGCGATCCTCTGCGAGGGAAAGGGTCGGCTGCCACTGTATCAATCATACTATGAATGTACAGAAATAATAAAAAAAAGTGAAAACATTGAAAACGGAAAAAAAATAATAATAATAATGTAGGTAGGAGTGTGGATGACAATGGGGATAGCAAGCCAAAGAGCAGGGAGGGGAAGGTAGAAACAAAAAGGGGGGGGGGGATAGGGAAGGGAGGTAGCAAAGAGGTGGATGAATGCCCCCCAAAAGTATTGCCTTTGTGCACGTACGCTCTCCCAAGCTCGGCGCTTGGGAGACAAACAAAATTGACTTTGAAGTGCGCTCAGCAGAAGTCAATGCACACACACAGACACACACAAACACACACACACACAAATAGCCCCGATCCACGCTTGCAAAATGATGCAGGACACCCTGCGCTCAGGCTTGGAGAGTTGGTGATGTCACCGCTCTCAGCGGCAGCGTGGACGCAGCCTAATTTTGCAAGCGCGAGCTGTTGAAATATGTAAGTATTTATAGACATATTTGGATTTATATTGTATACCGTTTAATAAAGGTTTTTTTTTTTTCATGTGATTTTGATTACGTCAGGCAGGGGGGGCCCGAGAAATTTTATGGATGAAAAGTGGGGCTCGGCATAAAAAGTTTGCTCACCCCTGCACTAAGCTGCGCTTTCAGCTCATAGACCTCACATTATAAACGTGTAATTATAGTCTCACCTTAATGTAGTGTAAAAGAAAATGATGTACAGATTTGGTCGCATCTATTAACGCAGGTTGACGGTGGCAGAACGTTAACGCAGCTCTATTTGAACAAATGGCACAGCGCTATATTTCTTAAATGGGTGCAATTTATTGCATTATTTGTGTAATCTTATCAGGTGGTACAGGCATACCCCGCATTCACGTACACAATGGGACCGGAGCATGTATGTAAAGTGAAAATGTACTTAAAGTGAAGCACTCCCTTTTCCCCACTTATCGATGCATGTACTGTACTGCAATCCTCATATACGCGCATAACTGATGTAAATAACACATGTGTAACAGTCTCTACAGTCTCCCCGCTTGCGCACAGCTTTGGTACAGGTAGGGAGCCGGTATTGCTGTTCAGGACGTGCTGACAGGCGCATGCGCGAGCTGCCGTTTGCCTATTGGGTGATATGTCCTTACTCGCGAGTGTCCTTAAACCGGGGTATGCCTGTACACTTGTACAGGAAATCCTAAAGTTGATGTCCCTGGGGCAGCTGAGGGATTTTCACCCATTCAGTCCTGGAGGGTCCTGCGCCCCCCTCCTGCATTTCCTAATCATGTGTTCGCTCCTTAGGCCTCGGATATTTTATTTATTTATAAAATGTTTTACCAGGAAGGAAGCAATACTTGAAAATGAGGTAACTCTCAATGTATGTCCTGGGCACAGAGTTATGATGACAGATTCCAGTACAGAGTAGGTTGAAGCAACGCACAGCAAAGAGGGGGTGACAGCAGGTCTGGCAAAAATCTTCTTTATTATGGAAGCATTAAAATGTGGAAGGCTGCAACCTTCTACGCGTTTCGTGCAATGAAAGTTGCACTTTATCAAGAAGTCAGTTTGAACATGGTATGACACACTATATATAGGGACAGTCTGCCGTTTTGGCGCCAAAAAAACACTCTTTGGAATTTGCATAAAGGTTTAATTAATACACAGCTGCGCCAGCGCTATGCAAGAAGCGACTAATTACCTGTTCAGCCCCTTGAGACATCCGCTTGCCAAACACTCCTGCTATGTGGAACGCACAGCAGGGCAATGGAGGGCGAAATCTCGAGAGATGCGTTCCAGGGTGGTCCCGACTGCTCGCGCATGCGCAGTATGCCCTAAAAAATTAAAAAGAAATCCCGATCCCCTTAAAGGGAACAGCTACTATCCTGTAAATGCGCGCATGCGCATGAGCGGCTCTGTGTGTGTATATATACTGCAAAAACGGCAGAATATTGGTGTAAACAACCACCACAGGAGAGACAGTGATGGTAATGCCCCATAACCTATGGAGACACCCATAACCTGTACCAAACTGATGGGGGAAGAAATACACCAACTGTGAGGCACATAAAGGGATCTAAATTGTATGAAACTTATTAGGCAGACTGTACCCCATACATACAAAATTTATGATAATTGTCAAATTAAAAGATTAAAGAGTTATGATGACAGATACATGGTTACAAATCCATAGTTACATTAGGTGAACATGGTATACATTATATACAAGACATTGCATGCACAGTTAGAGATAATATATATTATAGGCGCATGTAACCGTTACAGACCAGATTAAAATGTGAGACAGCCTTAGTTTTGAAAGCACTTAGACTGGTGGCATCTGCAAGAGTCTCTGGTAGGTTGTTCCAGTTTTGGGGTGCACGGTAAGGCCGTGATTATACCCGAAGCGGCGGAGCGCAGAACGTTGTGCGCCACCAAAACAAATAAAAGTTTTCCTATGAGCGCACGCTAAGAATGGGTGACCAAGTGCGCAAATTTTCGAACAGATCCAAGAATTTTATTTTCTGGAGCGATGGCCGCGTCATGTGAGCGGTTCAGCCAATGAGACTGAACCACTCACGTGACATCATGGCCTCGCCTCCCGATGCCTCCTGCCTGCAGTGCAAGTTTCGGGCAGCGCATCGCACTGAGGTAGCGCGCGTGTCCCGCCGCCGGTGGTATAATGAAGGCCTATGAGGAGGAGCGTCCGGATACTTTGTTGAACCTTAGGACCATGAGCAGTCTGTTGGAGTCTGATCTCAGATGATAAGTGCTGCACGTGGTAGGGGTGAGGAGCTTGTTCAGATAGATGGGTAGCTTGCCGAGAAAGTATTTGAAGGCAAGACAGGAAAGATGAACTTTGCGCCTAGACTCTAGTGATGACCAATCTAGTTCTTTGAGCATTTCGCAGTGATGTGTGTTGTCATTGCATTGGAGGACAAAGCGACATATTGAATTGTAGAGGGTATCAAGGTTGCTAAGGTGGGTTTGGGGTGCTGTGCCATATACTACAGTATGTCCCCATAGTCGATAATTGGCATTGGCTTCTGCTTTGTGATATAGTGCGTGTGCGACAGAGCACATGGCGTTGTGCGCGCCTGTCGCCTGAGCGATCTGTGGATTTTAGATCGCTCGTGACGGGGAGACGTGGCCGTGACGTCACTAGGCCTTCCCTAATGTCTCTCACGGGAGACCAGGAGATTTGACACTTATTTTTACCGGGATCATTCGCTAGGCAAACAAGGTGGTAAGAACAAAATGCAGTTTATTCGGGTAAACCCGCGTACAACACAATGAATACACAAAATACAGCTAAAAGCACACTTACTGGGGGTGAAATCTAGGCTCTACTAGGTGCAGGGCGAATGCTTCGGTACGCTTAACCTGACCGGGATATACACCCGGGCTTTCTGGTCCTCTTTTTGGCTTCAGTTCCTAGCCGCGACCGCTACGTTCCAAATGAGAACTTGAACTTCACGTCTGACTTAGTCTCTGCAGGGCAGACTTTTCCTAGCTTCAAAACCAAGCCGGTTGCTCTGGTATTCGTGACAGCAACTTTGAAAAGTCCGCCCTAGCTTCATCGACACAAGTCACTAGATCGTCTGGTTCTCTGACTGGGGTTTTGTCCTTACATACCCTCCACTGTTCTATGTTCAGCATGGAGGAAGGAGCGACCAATTGGAGCATGGGAAACCCTTGCCGCCAACCGATAGGTATAGGGGCTCGTCCTTTGGCTGACGCCAGAGGAGGGGACGTGCTAAGCCGGCTCGGGATGACCCGTGGGCGGGACATATGGATTGACCAATGGGAAAACGCGCCAACATTTTGCTGCTTCCCCTAGTCAACCCATTGCCACCTACTGGGCAGACTCCACTGAGTCTGGCAGATCAGAGTGTCCTCCCCGCAGGGGGTCTCTGTTCTCCGGACCCAGTACTAAGCCCTGCCCTGGCCACTTCACACCCCGACACCTCTCAACATCCCTTCTCCTCTCCGATGTCTATGCAGACTTCCCGGCACCTATATGGATGCCTGAGCTGGCTGAATAGACATTTATAGTAAAAGCACAAATGAAATAAAACATACATTAATACATAGGATAACTTGGGCAGACTCATAGCTGTAAGGGAAATAGGACTGGGATATCTGGGCTTGAAAATCAGGAGTCACTGGGCAGCCCTGGTGTAATTCAACCCACGTACTGGCAAATCATGCCTGCACGCCAGGGAGAATTAGGAGACTACTGATATCTTTGCCCCCCCCAAACTCCTGCAAACAACATGATTGCATTTCTACCCAAATATCTCACCTAAAACTTACATATAGAACGTTTCATGAGTCTTAGGCTCAGGGAACATGAAAAGTGGAAACGAAGCAAAGGGAAAAAGCAGGCACTAATACTCCGGAAAGTAAAAAAAGGTTGAATGAAATCCAGGAGAGCGTGTGCCCATAAAGACTATTTTAATGGAAACCACAAAAAAAATACAGCTACATTACGGGGGACACAAACCCCCACCAACGCGGCTCAAAACGCGTTGGTGGGAGTCTGTGTACCCCGTAATGTAGCTGTATTTTTTTTGTGGTTTCCATTAAAATAGTCTTTTTTTATGGGCACACGCTCTCCTGGATTTCATTCAACCTTTTTTTACTTTCCTGAGTATTAGTGCCTGCTTTATCCTTTTGCTTCGTGTCAAATCATCCAGAAAAAACAGAAGCACGCCCCCTACTGTGAAAGAAGAAACCTGCACAGCCAAAAGGACATTACCAACTCTAACTGTGAGTTATTTTATCACAAGCACATTCTCCATTCTGACATTATATGCTGGGACACTTTATTGTGTGGCCCCTTACTACAGTGCTCGTGGGGGCCCTAGCCCACTAGTCAGATTACAATGGAGCAGTGATTAATACATGATTGTTCTGTGTCCTATGGATTGGCTATCCCTTATCCATTATCCAGGGGCTTTTCATTTCAGGAATCATTATATACATTTATTGAACTTTACAATTTTTGTACTACATATTTTGAGGCTTTTTTTCAGAGCACCACACATTTTTTCCATTTTTCTATGAAAAGTGGAAAGGCAGGGGACACTTTAACTTTCACATGTTATAATGCCGGGCCCCTGGCTTATGGTGCCAGGTAGCTGCCAGGGGCCCACCGTTCCAGTGGTGACCTTTATTGTATAGCCTGGTTACCCCCTTTATCGTATAGCCTGGCACCCCCTTTGGAGGGAAGTATTATGGGAAATGGGGGGGTCCCAGAGTTGAAATGAATGCGGTTCAGCTTGGGGAGACCCTCTGCTTCAATCCTGTTTTTAAAAAAATTATTTTTTATAAAAAGCGTGTGACTTGCTCCTTCAGAATACTGATTTTCATGTTCGGTTAAAGCCTTACTTCACAAATGTAGTAAAGTGCTTTAAAACATTTTTTTGATTTCAACCTTCCCCAGCGATCTCATCTGTCTATCTAAACCTTGTGTCGCCCTGCTCCTTACTTCCCTTCTCCTTTCCCACTCAACCTGTCTTCACCAACCTACTAACACTTCTCTACCTCCTTTGATACCTAACCTACCAAGTCCTACTTCACGTCCCCCTTCACTCCACTTCCAGTCACCACTCCCACTATCTAACTTGCACATTTCTATAGCTTTCTGATTTCCTCACTTCTCCACATTTATTCTTCTTTCTTTATAGCTCCCTACTTCCTCTCCTCCTTGCTCTCCCCTCTACCACTTCCTTACTACTTGCTGCATCCCTACCCCACTTTAAATTCAAGTCTACTTCCTTACTCCTTCTTATAGTATTGTCTCCTTAAATGTCTCCACTTCGGCTTATTTCCTCTCATCTACTTGCTTTTATCCTCTTACTAACTCCCTCTCTATCACTCACCCTGCCCTTATTCGCTTAATGGTTCTGCCGCTACGGTGCTATACTAATTCCCTTCCCGTATGTCTTTCTATTCTTCCCAGACTCAAAATTCAAAAAGCCCGCGTCGGGCCGGTGAGGTGACTAATCCAGGCCTGCGCGGGTCATCCAGCGCATTCTGGACGCCTTGATGGGCTTACGGCTGTCCTTGGTCTTGCTGGTGACGTCATCTGATCGCGCCGGTGGGAGCTGGTTCCGCGCCACCTCCAAGATGGCGCCGCTCCTTTCAGGGCACAGCTGTGACGCGTATCCGGGGGGCGGCCATTTTGGAAGACGTCTCTCACCAGTGCGGAGGTGCGTGCGCCCGCTCCTGTTTCCCGCTCACCGCTCTCTTCCTGCTCCTGCGGTTCACTGTGGATTCCCGCCTTCTAGAGCTGCTTCGCCATCTTGTGTCGGGGGCCGCCATCATCAGAAAGGTAGGCCGCAAATTTTCTCACCAGGGATTCAGTTTCAGCGCAGGTTGCTTGATCACTGGACATCTGTAGTTGGGGTGTCGGGGATCACCGCTCTTTCACTCGGGGGTGAGTTTCTTTATTTGGTGACAGCTTCACCGTGGCCGGGGACCAGACCTCAAGTAGGGGGACGAGAACTGGAGGAGAAGCAAAGAAACACAGGTTGCTGAGGCCATGACACCGAGGGATTAGCCTGATACACTACAGGGGTGAACAAAGCCGGGACAGACTCTGGTTATGCATAGTATATGTTAGGTTTTATTAATTCAAGCTCAGGAAGAGCGAGGCAGGAGTGGGGGGGAGTGACCTGCTTCAAAAATCCGCATGGGCCACGCACTAGGGGGGAGGAGGGTGGATCTCCTGGGCCCTAGTGAAGTCCTTTGGGACTGGACGCGGTGGGTGAGTGAACTTCATCCCACGTTTCCTCCGGACGGTTGGAGAGGAGTCCAGCTTCCCAAAGGCGGTGATCTCGTCAAGGAGGCGACGTCGCCGAGACGACGAGAATTCTACTGTCTTTTGTCTTGTCTAGTGTTTGTTGTGTCCCCCCAGGTGTACCCTCTTGTGTGCTCCCCCTTGTGTATTGCTGTAGGTGGTGAAGTGAGGTATTGCAGTTCGAGAAGAAGAGGAGGTCGGGATTCTGGTCCAGGTGCATCAATCAAGAACAGATATTGGCAGCAAAGTCATCTCATACTCTTAAATGAGTAAGGAACTCAGGCTAGTATCACATAACTTTAAGGGGTTTAACAGCCCGGTTAAACGCAGAATCGCCTTCCGAGATTATAGCGTAAAGGGGCAGAAATTCTGTTTCTGCAAGAAACACACTTCTCTCAAGACAACTACCCCAAATTCCTGGATAAGGACTACCCGACATACTTTTTGTCTTCCGCGAAAGTCAAAAAAAAAGGGGTGGCCATACTAATTCATAAAAGAATACCGTTCGTACCCGATAGGACTTTCAAAGATAAAGAGGGCAGATTCCTCATAGTAAGAGGTGCAATCCAAGGGTTCCCAATTACTCTAGCAACAATATATGCCCCTAATGAGACGGCCCCAGGTTTTTTCTCTACCTTCTTTGGGAAACTCAACAAATTGGCCAGAGGTAATATCATTGTCGCTGGAGACTTGAACAGGGCACTACGGGAGGACCTTGACAGATGTTCATCCACTAATATTACACACAGATCTGACATACTAACAATTAAAAAAGGGCTACGTGACTGCCAACTACTCGACATCTGGAGGGAACAACACCAGAGACTGAGAGAATACACCTTCTACTCACACCCACATGACACATATAGCAGGATAGATTACTTCCTTGTATCCAACAGAATGGTCCCTGGGGTCTCTCACACCGAGATCCATGATATTTCATGGTCCGACCATGCATCTATAGAGCTGCGGTGCACACTAATCCCACTAGACAGACCTAGAGCGAACTGGAAACTAAACGAAATCTTGCTGAAAAGCCCAGCCCTACAGGTGGAAATTGGGGAAAAGCTCACACAATACTTCGAGGAGAATGAGGGGAGTGTGGCTACGCACTCCAGACTGGGGGAGGCCCATAAGGCTACCCTCAGGGGGGTCATTATGTATCTGGCCGCTAAACGGAAAAGAGAGCGGGAAGGTAAAATTTTGAAGCTAGAGGAACAGCTAGCGGAGCTTTCCTCCCTACATAAGAACAATAAAAATGCCCACACGCTGACTCAAATACTAGCCACTAAAACTAGTCTTAACCTCGTCCTCTCCGCTCAAGCCGAGAAGGAATTGACCTGGTCCAAGCGGAAATTTTATGAAAAAGCTAACAAGCCTGACACACTACTTGCCAATAAGCTAAAAAACAAGCTTCCAAACTATCACATTCACGCAATTCGAAACCAAGATGGGGACCTTACTTCCATCCCAGCGAACATAGCAGGGGAATTCAAAAAGTATTACGAAATATTATACAATGGAGATAAGGTAACCCATAATCTGAAAACAAAGGAGGATTTACGGACCTTCTTAAAAGAGGCACATTTACCCATTTTGAAGAGATGCGACAGGGAGGCACTCCAGTCGGACTTCACGATGGAGGAACTCTCTGGGGTCATCAAAGCACTAAAACCGGCTAAAGCCCCAGGGCCAGATGGCTTTTCGAACTTATATTACAATAAATATTTAAAAATTCTAGCCCCCCACATGTTAAAGTTATTCAATGAAATCTTAGCAGGGGCCTCATTCCCAGCACAAATGCTCCAAGCCTCAATATCGGTGATCCATAAACCCGGAAAGGACCCGGCAGACTGTAAGAGCTACCGGCCCATTTCACTGATTAACTTGGACCTCAAAATATACTCTAAACTCATAGCCAACAGGGTGGGTAGTGTTCTTCCCGGGTTAATTCACACGGATCAAGTAGGGTTTATCGGAGGTAAACAAGCGGCAGATAACACCAGGAGAATTATTGACCTAATTGATCTGGCCCAAAAAGAAAAAATTCACTCCATGGTGTTAAGTCTGGACGCTGAAAAAGCCTTCGATAGAATAGATTGGCCCTACCTATCGGAAACACTGAGAGCATTTGGCTTTGAGGGACGCCTCCTGCAGGCCATCCTGGCGTTGTATAAAAACCCAACAGCAAGAGTGAGATATCAAGGTTTCCCCTCAGAACAGTTTGAAATCAAAAGCGGAACACGTCAAGGATGCCCGCTGTCGCCACTACTGTTCGCCTTATGTATAGAGCCTTTGGCGGCACACATCAGAAATAACCCAGATATCTCTGGTATCCCTGTGGGAGACCAAATGCACAAAGCCGCGCTTTATGCGGACGATGTCATTCTCACAATAGCCAAATCTCTCACATCTCTCCCAAATGTATTCAACATACTGGGCAAATTTAACCAAATTTCGGGATTTAAGATCAATCAGTCTAAATCAGAAGCCCTCAATATTAATCTACCAAAAGAAGTCGAAAAACTGATTGACCTCAATTTTCAGTTCAAATGGCAACCCTCCGCTATCAAATATTTAGGGGTTTATCTCACAAGGGAGTACAAAACTTTATATAAAGCAAATTTCCCCAAGATCATAAAGACGCTGGGGGAGGATCTCCGAACCTGGATGAAGGGGAGCATCTCATGGATTGGGAGGATACATAGCGTGAAAATGAATCTCCTCCCAAAGATGCTATATCTTTTCCAGAGTCTCCCTATCCCTTTGGTGCAGGCGGACATCCTCTCCCTCCAGTCAAAATTTATGAAATTTATTTGGAACGGGAAAAACCCAAGAATTGCTAAAGGAATATTAAAACGTCCCACATCATGCGGAGGGTGAGCGGTGCCAATGGTGCCAATGGCACACAGACCCAAGCCTACGGAGATGGGTTGAGTTGGAGAAGAGATGCTGTGCACCAAGTGAAATCCGAAATTTAATCTGGCTACCCAGAGAAGGGGTACGCAAGATGAACAATCCTCTGCAGACCATGGTCAATTCATTAAAAGTTTGGGAGGCCACGAAATTCAAATGTTATTTGACTACCAAAACATCATTAATGACACCAATAGTGGGCAACCCAGACTTCGCTCCGGGCCTGAATAGCAAAAATTTCTTGATATGGACTCAGAAGGGGTTCTCCCGTCTAAAAGATCTGGAGGGCATAACGACCATACAAACATTTGACCAAATTAAATCCTCAAGAATATCCCAAACAGCAAATTTTTTAGGTACCTCCAGATCAGAGATTTCTACAATAAAACGCCAATTCGACCGGCGCGAACAAATTTTGAGCAGCTGTGTTCTAGAGATACGGACACAAGGGGACTCACATCTAGAATGTACAGGGAAGTGATCTGCCAGAAGTCGCCCAATGACAATAGACTGAGTTACATGAGACACTGGGAATCAGACCTAGGTGAGACTTTAGAGGACGACGAATGGGACAGAATTATACAGGCGACGGCGAAAAGCTCAATCTGCACCACATTAAAGGAGAACGCATATAAAGTCCTTATGAGGTGGTATTACACTCCGACGCGCTTAGCGAAATTTGTAAAAGGCTACTCCCCTCTCTGCCCTAAACAGTGTGGGGAAGCAGCAGACCTCCGACATATGCTGTGGTCTTGCACTAAGGGGGCCCCTATTTGGGAACAAATCAGAGATTGGATTCAGCGGATTCTCGATTTGGAGATCCCCCTGGACCCGTGGCTGTTCCTATTGGGCATGCGGATCCAGGGTCTGTCAAATGCGTCGCATAAATTAATCGCGCATTTTGCTACAGCCACAAGATGTGAGATCGCAGCATTATGGAAACAGCAGGAGATACCAATTATCCCTAAGATCAAAAACAGAATTTGGCATGTCTGCCGGATGGAACAATTAACGAGTTTAGTTAATGACTCCGGCACAAATTTTCTAAAGGTCTGGGATCCATGGTTGACCCAGGTAGACATCCCAGGAGTGGACGCCACCTCAATCTTGCACTAATTAAACTAGGTGCGTTCTCCTTTAAGGGCAGATTAGACAACACGAGTCAGCGACGCACAGTTAGACTTCCAAATAATTGTTTACTAAGTCTTTAGATGCAGCTGTGCATGACCAGTCCATTAAGGCTTTTTCCTCATATTAGAGAGTCTACATACAGAAGGTCATTATTGCTCAGAGGGAAGAACGTAACATTTCTGAATACTTCACATCTGGAGTGGTCACCAGTCCTTCCAAGACATTGACCCCAAAACACATCTGCAACATTCATTAAGATCCTGCTTTGAACCCAATCATATTGGTCTGGCATGCATTAAAGCATCATTCGCACAAATCTGATTCCACCACCTCAGAGGACTTTGAGTACGATTGGATTCCGGACCAACAATCCTCTCTACCAAGATCTTTGGACTTCATTTTTCTGTCAGGTTTATATACCAGATAGTGCGCCAAGGACTATTTCTGTTTTCTTTCATTATTTGTTTTATTTTTGTTTTTAAGCTATAAAAAATGTTAGTTGGAAAAAGACTTTTAGATGGGTGACATTGGACGTGATGTCACTTTACTCAATCATAGATCACGAGCAAGGGATTCGAGCAGTGGAATTTTTTCTTGATGCTTCTACATTGTCCATTTCATTACGTGCCTTTCTTTTGGATTCTATTATGTTTCTGCTCACCCATAATTATTTTTCTTTTGATGCACAATTTTATCTTCAGACACGGGGTACTGCTATGGGGACGTCATTTGCCCCCTCTTATGCTAATTTGTTTATGGGTCTTTGGGAATCCACACACATTTTCGGTGCTGATAATTCTTTTCGTCATCAGATTATTTTCTATAAACGGTATATTGACGATTTGATTATGATTTGGGATGGGGATTTATTATCACTGCATGCCTTTATTCATACACTTAATACTAATTCTTTAAATCTTAAATTTACTTATGAAGAACACATGAATCACATCAATTATTTAGACATTACTTTATTTATTGACACGACAGGCACTATTCAAACGGACATTTTTAGAAAGCCTCATTCACGTAATACTTTATTGGAAGCAGACAGCAGTCATTCTAAATCATTCATTCGAAGTACTGCACCGACACACTTTATTCGAGCAAATACCCGGTATGTACCTGGCAGATACCTGGAATGCGCCGCTCCTCACCTCTGACAAGCCCCGTTGCATTTGCCTTCCCAGCCTGGGTTCATGCCTGGCTGATGGGCGGCTGATCTGTTAAATGATAATGATTAGGATTTAATAGGCTGCAATGCTTCGCGTGTCTACCAGATGGCATAAATTCATGAATTGTAATGCAGTATATATATATATACTGTGCAGTATTGCAGCCAGCGGGAATAAAATGCTTCAATCCCTGCTTGGAAAATAACTCAATGCACTCGGGCAGAAAACAGTCACAAACCTCAATACACCCGGGTATACCCGAATTCGTGGGACTAGCCAAGCTCGAATAAAGTGTGTCGCCAGTGTATACCCAAGGCTGAATTCCTTCGACTAAGACGGCTTTGTTCAAATGACGATTTATTTGAGCATCAAGCAGAGGAATTAAAAACTCGATTTGCTCAAAGAAAATATAATCACACTGATATTGAAGCAGCATATCTGTGTGTCAAATCTACAAACAGGATCGATTTGTTATCGAACTCGTCTGTGAAGTTCAAGAAGAAACATGAATTGGATCGAGTGACGTCTGCTCTATTTGTCACCCAGTTTAGTCGCCAGGCTGAACAGATTCGTTCTATCATTTATAAACATTGGGGGACCCTCACTCTTGATAAGGACCTACATAGTTCAGTTAACCAGGGTCCAGCCATTACTTTTAGGAAATCCAAATCCTTATCTGACTATCTTTCTCCAAGATTGTTTGACTCTAAGAAGTCTAACAAATCTGTTAAAATAAAAGGTTTTTTTTAAATGTGGAAAATGTTGCGTTTGCTGCTATGCGAAATCAATTACGTCTATTAAGACTATTTATTCTAAAAAGAACTATAGGATCCCATCCTTTATTAATTGTGACTCACAATTTGTCATATACTTTCTTACCTGTGGCTGTGGCCAAGGGTACGTGGGCTGCACTATACGCCCTGTTAAAAACAGAATCATGGAGCATATACGTTCCATTAAAAGAAAAGATTTCATGTTACCAGTTTCAAAACATTTTACTGACTGTCCTTCAGGAGGTCTATCAAATGTTCATTTTTCTGCTGTAGAACTGGTGCCCATGCCCATGAGAGGGGGTGATAGATTAAAGCTCCTCAACCAGCGGGAGATGTTTTGGATCCATTCTTTGGATACATTATCCCCTGCAGGAATTAATACAGAATGGGATCTAGAAAAGGTGAAGGGAAACACAAAATGGATGTGCCCCCTAAAAGAATTCACTTAAATGCACACCATAACAGTGTAAAAATTAACTTTTAATAAATTTACTTAAAACATATATTACCAAAGTAATGTGTAATGTGAATTAAAAATATATTAAATCAACGCTATCAGGCAACCTTGTCGTCAGTTATAAGTTCATACTATCCCATTTAACCACTTAATAATGGCGGGATATGGAGGACACAGATTGCTAGGAGTCAGGGTGTTAACCCCTCTGGAGCAACGGTGAGACCCAATAATGGAAGTGTATAGATGTACACAAGTGAGTGGCCAATGGGTTAAATGTCCAGCTACCTTGCTAGATCAGCCAGCACTGCGCACTATAATGGAGACTTTAGTGTGTTAAAATAAGAGTGCTAGAGTGATAAAGCTGGCAAATGCAGTGATAATGGTAGTACATACACTGCTTGTCCGGGATGGGAAGGGAGCGAAGATAGCAGGGATACACCATGAAAAATAAAAAATAAATGCATACAATAGTGTAATAAGTTCTTTTCAATCTGGATAAAACATGTATGTCTTGGCTCTATAGCAATGCCTACTTACAGCAGGTCAAAAGGTAAAAAGCATTGATCTACACAGCAGGTAGAAAGGTGTCAGGATCTTCAGGAACAACAGCCCAGGTTTACAGCATAAGAAATCAGCACCTCAGCTCAGACGTCAGTAGATGTGAGTGGATCAGAGACATGCAAAAGAAAGGCAGACCATAGTGTCGATCGTGCATAAAATTTATATAAACAAACAACAAATTTTAGGAATTGTACTCACATTGTGTACATAATCATAGTTCACATAAGGCTTTACTTGAGGCAAATGGAGTGCTGGTTCAGTGTGGAGCAGCTCACCGGGGATCTTCTCCTTAGACTCACAACAGACTGGGTGGGAGATGGCGTCTGACGTCACATCCGCTGTTGGGGTGACGGCATCCGGTCTTGGAGGCAAACGGTGGGGGAACTCAGCAACTCTGAAGCCTTCAGTAGAAAGAGCAGCTGCAGCAATGAAAGTGGCTCTACGCGTTTCGTCGTACTAGACAACTTCCTCAGGAGCATTCATTGAGGAGAAGATCCCCGGTGAGCTGCTCCACACTGAACCAGCACTCCATTTGCCTCAAGTAAAGCCTTATGTGAACTATGATTATGTACACAATGTGAGTACAATTCCTAAAATTTGTTGTTTGTTTATATAAATTTTATGCACGATCGACACTATGGTCTGCCTTTCTTTTGCATGTCTCTGATCCACTCACATCTACTGACGTCTGAGCTGAGGTGCTGATTTCTTATGCTGTAAACCTGGGCTGTTGTTCCTGAAGATCCTGACACCTTTCTACCTGCTGTGTAGATCAATGCTTTTTACCTTTTGACCTGCTGTAAGTAGGCATTGCTATAGAGCCAAGACATACATGTTTTATCCAGATTGAAAAGAACTTATTACACTATTGTATGCATTTATTTTTTATTTTTCATGGTGTATCCCTGCTATCTTCGCTCCCTTCCCATCCCGGACAAGCTACTATTGAAAGGAATCTGTACACATTCCTGGAAGGTTGAGAATTTGATCAGTGATCACCTTGACACATTTTATTTTGAATTTTAATTTTGTGCACTATTTTATCACAGATTGGGTGTGGTTAGCGCCGGTAACAAATCACTTTAAGTTCACTTAGTACATACACTGCAGCATAGACCTGCCAGACACGGCAGTGCTGTGCAAGGAAAGCAGGCACACTCACTATAAAATTAAAGGATTAAATAAATAACTAACTAATGGGATCAACACAGTTAGAGCCAGGAGACTGCTGACACTACATTAAAACAGCTCCAAGTAGGAGACTGACAACATTGCGCGTCCAACGCGCGTTTCCCTCCAGCAAAGGAGCTTCTTCAGGGACAAATTTTAAATCTAAAACATTTTTCATGAACATTTTGTATGAGTATTCTTGCTATGCTTCCGTCTCACGATGATAATAATGATTGTCTGTTTATTAAGTTATTTATTATTGTCATTTTTTTCTGCTTTCTAGTGATCAAATAAGATATATATTTATTAATGAATTCAATTGTCCTACATTTTCTTTTGGCATCTATTCTTCTTTATTATTTATTATTTGTTTTCCTTTTTCTAACTATATATTTACTTTTTTCTAGAATAATATTGTGTTTTACATATGTCCTTTAAACCATATCTATTGTGTCTAGGAGTTTGATGATATACCATTCATATGCCATCTTATGATATTAAAATTAACAAATCAATGGGTTAAATATACATTGAATATTCACTATAGATTTGGACATGTGTATGTTTATGTTTCCACAGTTGATATATATGTGTTATTGATATTTCTTTTGTATGTGATTGGTCTTTTTTATTAATTTTTTACCTGTTTATTCCCTCTATGTGGATCTCTTCCCTCTGAGCATTACGCCCCTTTCCTGTGTTTCATTTCACAGGGAATTTGTGTCCTGGGGGTTTGTGTTTACCTGGACACAGGTGGGCGGTGCTTTTGAGGGTGTAAACCATATAAGAGTTTGATTAAGACCAGTGAAACTACTCTTTGATAAAGCGCACCATGCGAGAGGTTTCTCTTTTTAATTAGTTATGTCCCAATAAATAATTTGTTATTTTTTCTATTAGCCTCCAGTTCTCGTTTTTTCATAGTTGTGATCCAAGTCTTTTCCTTCCTGCTTACTACGTACAGTCAAGCTGGTGGTTTTATTAAATCTACCAGTCTTAAACACTGGCATATTCTGCAAAATGATGATATATTATCTGAAAGTTGCTGTGTACCACCAATGGTGGCATTCAAAAGAGGGAGGAATCTGGCGGATAGCCTGATACATGCAGATAATGAGGGTAACTACAGAACTCCTCATTTTCTGGAGGGTGGCAGACCGGGTAACTTTAGATGCATGAGCTGCTCGGTCTGTAACAGTCTGACTACCGGTAGTCAATTCAGTCACCCCCCAAAGCGGGAGAATCATAAAAATTAAAAATAGACGCCCCACAGCGTGTGCTCCGCTGCTACAGAGACTGGAACAGTGAAAGACATTATTGCTTGGCACGGCGAATTGGCTGTACTGCTGTTCAGCTGAACTGGAGACCTCCTAAGTACTACCTTGAGGCTGAGGGCTGTACTAACAGCTAACCGATTGGAAGACCACCCAGGCCCTACCCCGAGGCTGAGGGATTGAGAAGGAGAGAGCCACGACATCTCTATTGGCGTCCGTTGGTGCTTGGGTAACATTAACCCTGAAATGATTGTTTTTTCTATCTAAATGTACGCTTAATACTCACCTTTATTTTGTGGTTACTAATATAATTTTTAATGCACTATGAGCGTTGTGCGCTGTGTTTTTTTGTATTTCTGTTTGCTATTAGGGGGTATTTGAGCCATCCCTGGTGCCACAGCTGCAGACGTTCCATATACTCTACGTGTTTAAAGGTCACCTCTTTTTGTACATCACTATATCACCTCACTTTTATTGATTGTAGTAGCGCACTATATCTTTTCACATTTTCTCACTCCAGATAGGGAGACTTTCTTATTGAGACGTGAAGCATTCTGGATACATGCTTTAAATACCAGCAACGGTATGGGTCTTAATGAGCAACAGAATTTAAAATGCTTCCTTAATAGAAGGTAATTTTTTGTCTTTCTACAGGCATATTTGATCTTGCACCATCCATGGACTCTGCACTTACCTATTGGGAAAATTATCCTTTTTGTGTGGTTTTTTTCCCTTCCCTCCCTCCCCCTTCTCTCCCCCCCCCCTCCCCCTTCTCTCCCCCCCCCCCCCTGGCTGTGTGTACCCATTTCTGACTAGGTATACACACTAGTATATTCTAAATACTGATGTACTGCATATTCTTATGTGGCATTTCACGGTAACTTTGCAGGATTATACTGATGTCATCAGCAGTATACAGTCACATGTTTTTAATAGTATATTGCTGTATTAGTTTTGTGCACATATGCTTTATGAATATTTTGGTGTGTGGTTTATTTACACTTTCAGGGTGATTTATAGGAGTGTGTCACTCCTCCCTGCTCTGACACTGATCCCATGGCGACGGATACATCTTTGTCCAGCCCTGTGAGTACAGTCTTGATTGGTGCACACCCCCCCCTTCCCCCCGACGGGCGGGTCACGCTGACGTCATCATGGGGGAGTGTTCAGTCTGGGGAGAGGTGTGGCTGTGGCTGCATTCCTCCAAGACAGCTCTATGCTGTATTGCCAGGGATTTAGACCTAGACGTCTGACGTCACTAGGGGGCGCCATATGGTAGCTCTGACATCACTAGGGGGCGCCATATGGTAGCTCTGATGTCACTAGGGGGCGTCAACATCCTGGTTATGTGGCAGAGCAGGGAGAGTATCAGGGGGGTGGTATATATTGTGACTGTTTTCTTGTGTTTGGTAGCCTTCACCTTGAGAAAGGCAGTATTAGACTGCCGAAACGTTGGACTTTATGGCATATTAAACCTCCTTTGAGTAAGACCGTGTGCCTGCTTCTTCTTCTTTGTCCGGCTACAGGAAGGGTCAGGAGACAGGGAGGACAGAGGCAGGAGAAACCCATCTGACTCCGGCCTTGCCTGTCCCTACGAATACAAACATACAACCCCTCACTGAATAACATAGCCCTAATCCCATGTAATAATCCTGGGTGTAAACAAAATAATGGTTTTATGAATATTGTAATGGTTTATTAGGGACCTAGGAGGTGGCTAGTGGTGCTGTTATGTGTATTTTTGTTTATTGTGGGTAGTGGGGGTGGATGAACGGGGTATTGGCCCCAAGGATGGGTGTTTAGGCCTACCGGGTGGGGGGGGGGGTAGCGGGAGGGGTTAACCCCTTCATTACCTTAGCGGTATTAACCACGAAGTTAAAAAAGAGGTTAAGTCATCCTGCAACCCCCTGGCAAGGCCTAAACACCCACCCAGGGCCAAATACCACCTTCACCCACCCCCGCTACCCACAATAAGCCTGGCACGGGTGTATAACCCCTTCATTGCCTTGGCGGTAATGAAGTTGCCTGTAAATGCATTTTTTATGCATCGGATTCATGCCGGGGGTCTCTGGTGCTGATATTAATGGATATCAGCTCTGGGACACATGCATGTTATTTTCATCGCAGCTTCACCCCACCTTCTTGCCAACTTTTGTGGCGGGACAATTTGGAGAAGAAACAGCAATTTTAAAGTGGCGATCAGCCGCAATAAGCTGATCAGGGCTTATAGAATTGAGCGTGTTTGAAAAACTGGCGATCAGTGCTGAAAAGTGGCTTATCACCGCGCGTCTGCCGATTTTATTTATTTATTTATTTTCCGGCAAAAAAACCCCGGTTATTTTTGCTCTAATCGCCAGCTTCTCTGGGCTTTCTGAATCGCTGTAGGCTTTTTTGGCTATAAGCTGGTGATAAGTGGCTTATCGCTGCTTACTGCATGAGGGCCTTAGGGAGGATTTGTTCCTGTAAAGTACACCTAGTTTGGCATAGGATTTGGATGTCAGGGTATCAATGTGCATCCCAAATGTTAAATGGGAGTTGAACTATATGCCCAGATATTTCAAACAAGTAACAGGGGCTAGGATGGTATTAGAGCTGGTTTTTATCTGAAGCTCTGTCATTGGCAGCTTTAGCAATTTAGCTCTGGTCCCAAATACCATTGTTACAGTCTTGTCAGTGTTTAAAATCAGTTTGTTTTGGGAAATCCAGTTTCAAGTCTCAAAAAATCAGATTGAAGTATGTGTTCAAGGTCAGAGAGGCGAGGGCTGCGTGCATATAGGATCAGATCCAAGGCCTCTCACAATAACCTGTTAGGAATATTATTTTCTCATCTATCCGACATAAGTATAAAATATACTCTACCAAGACCCCTAATACAGAGTTACCCACCTTATACGGGAGCAGCTGCCAGACGAGTACAGTAAATGTATCTTATTTCTTTTACCACTGGAGGGCAGCGTGGAGTTGCAAGGAGTGGCGCCCGTAAGGACGACGTGCCAGTTAGGCGGAAGGAGACGCGCACACACTTTTATGTGAAACGGATATTTTTGGGGAGGGATTTAGTAGTCTGAGTGAGAAAATTGATATTTTGTCACAATGGAAAAATGGAAAAATTAACCATTTAAATATGCACAGATTTTATCCCACGTTTGGAAATTAGGGATGTTGCCTAAAAGTCTGAGAATGCATTAAGTGCCACCCACGGGCTTTAATGAAGCAGCATTTGTGGGATAAAGGGAACAGCATCCTGTATAAAGGTATTTTGGGCTCGATATAAATAATTGAAGCCAAAAACTAATATTAAGTAAATTGAGAATGGAAAAATATTCAGCACAAACGTACAGAATGTGATATTCTGAGAGATCTTACAGATGTTATCAAATCCCACAATGAATATATAGAAAATGTCTGTATAGAACGAGTCAAACAAGAATATGCCAATAAAACGTTTAATTGGGAGATACAGGGGCCACAATTCAGGTCAGTTAGCTGGAAGAAGGGAAGCCGGTCAGCCAGAAGAGCAGGTCCTCCGGTCAGCCAGAAGAGCAGGTCAGCCGGTCAGCTCTGAGATCAGCATTACTTATATCCCCTAAACGTTGTCCCCTGCATGTAATGCGCAGAACAGCCTGCACTGCATATACTGTACATGACATACTTAACCCTTTCTTTTCGCTCGACTCTAATCTGAATGATTTGCTAATTGGTTTGTAATTAGAGAGATATTTGTAGCAGAATCCCATGTATGTTCTTTTTACCTTTTTAGATACCGTTTTGTGTAATAAAAGATATGAGATCAGAGGGGCTTCCTGTTTGCACTCGTGTTTTGGCAGAAGTGTATATGTGACCCTATAAATCTCCCTCACACCCGGCTTGGCAGCGTGACACTAGTGCAATGACCTGGGGAAGAATCACTGAGCTGTTAGCAATAGATACAACGGATAGAAAAGACACTACACATAGGTTGGATTAAAGAGAGTATTTTATTGAAATAATGAATCTCTTTGCTGGTAGGGGCCTGCAGCACATTGCAGAGCAATATAGTAACACGCAGAGCAATGCACTGCAGGCCCCTCCGGCAGCAAAGGAGTGAAGACCAATGCAGGGTGTATAAAGATCTCACTGATAATTCATGCACAAAGGGCAATTTGTTGCTGTGATCCAGAGGAAGGCGAAACATAACCCCTGCTGTGCAATGGGGGAAAAAAATTCCTTCCTGACCCCATTAAATGGCGATCGGAGGGTCCCTGGATCACTGCGCAGTGAGATCAGATGGAGCAGCACAGATCAGCGTTGTTATACACAGGGGCACACTCAGTATATAGAGATGTGGGTGATGGGGCCCTTGTGCCCCTGTGTATAACTCACCTGCTCCCCCACCCCCCTGCATATCTATCCCATTCACCCCTTTTCCTCCCGCATACCTCGCAGGGCCGGCCGGCCATTAGGCGGTCGCCTAGCGCGCAAAGGTCCTAGGGGCGCATTAATAATCATTATTATTTTTTTTCTTATTATTTCTAATTTATTTATCTTTTTTTTTAAATTATTATTCTTTTTTTTTATCCAGTATTTTGGCGCCCTTTTGTTTTTATTTTGCGTCGCGCTGGGGTGCGGTCGCACCCCCTGCAGTCCCGATAGCTACGCCACTGTTTATTTTATTATTTTATTTATCTTGTTATTTTTTATACAACTGGGGCACAAATTTTAAGTTTCGCCTCGGGCGCATGAAACCCGTGCTCCGGCCCTGCTCCTTGTTCTCTCTCACCCTCTCACGCCCAATATCCCTATCTCCCTCTAGTACCTGCCCCTCCCGCAGCCTTCCTGATCTTATCTGCCTCTCCTGCGGTCAAACCAACTTCTCAGGGCCCCTAGAATACCCCTGTATCTACGCCCTGGCTCCTCTGCTACCTGCTCCCGGCTTCTTCTCCGCCTAAAAAAGGTGAAGCAGCAGATCTGTCCGCACCTCTCGTATTCTCCTACCTGCTCCTGGGGTCTTCTCCTCCGCCTAAAAAAGGTGAAGCAGCAGATCCGGCCACACCTGTCGTATGCTCCTTGGTCATCGTACACCACGTCTGCCTCCTCGGCCGCCTTGTAGCCCACCTCATTGTTCCACTTGACGCCCGCTTTTTCGTATGCCTCGTCGTCCGCCTCGTAGCCCGCCTCGTCGTCTGGTGGCACAAAGGGCACCACCTTCGTGCGTGTCCTGACCTGCAGGAGACATGAAGTGTTTGTAACCAGGGACAGTGATACTCTGTATCGCAAGAGCTCCTGTGCCACTTATACCCCCTCCGCAATACCACGTTATACCGCCCTCCACAGGGCAAATACCCGTTATACCCACCTCCCCAGGCCCAGTACCCAGTTATACAACCCTCCCAAGGCCCAGTACCCTGTTATACACCCCTCCCAAGGCCCAGTACCCTGTTATACGCCCCTCCCCAGGCCCAGTACCCTGTTATACACCCCTCCCCAGGCCCAGTACCCTGTTATACACCCCTCCCAAGGCCCAGTACCCTGTTATACACCCCTCCCCAGGCCCAGTACCTGTTATACCCACCTCACCAGGCCCAGTACCCGTTATACCCCCCTCACCAGGCCCAGTACCCATTATGTACCCCTCCCCAGAAGGTCATATTTCTATTTATCAAAAATACATTGAGTAACCTCTGGTTTTCAGGCATGTCCTAGGGGAGTTATCACAGAGACACAGAAACGTCGCTGAGTTTGGTGAGTAACTCCCTTAACCTCTCAGCAGTTGAATTCCCCATTAGGCGCTTAACACGTTAAAAACAAGCGTTGCTATTTCTCTGCATGAAGTTGCAGGTAATTGGAAGAGTTACACAGTGACGGCTATTTCATCACTCACCTTCTTCTCCCGAAACGGTCTTTTCTGTCTTATTTCCGGCTTCACATCGGATATCCATATCCATTCTTGGCCTCTGATCTGTATGCAAGACAATGCTTTAAGACAGGGTTGCGCAACCTTTTTCCCTGCTCCCCCCTCCCCCCTCCCCCCTCCCCACCTTGTCTCCGACGTTCTGATGTAACGACGTCATGTGATATCACGTTGCTATGGCAATGCCACATCATGTGACGCCACGTTGCTGTCGCCAGAAGCCGCCGGAGACAAGGAAAGGGAACTTACAGAGGACTTGCGCGCGATTTCCGGCATTTAATTTAAATGCTGTGGGGAAGAGCGAGGGGCCACTGTAAGCGCCGAGCCCCTCCTCCCAAGAAAATGTCGCGCCCCTCGATTTGCACACCCCTGCTTTAAGAGATATTCTGGGACCCTCCAACTCCTCCATCGGACCCTTCCTCATACTCATATTGACTGACCTTGCAGTGCTCTGCCCTGACTTGCACTGACCTGCTATGATGCCTCTCAAAATACCATGCTAACTCATTCTGAACATACATGTGTCCTTTCTACATGTTACTCAGCTTGTATGGGCCACAGACAGCTTTCCCGGGGTCCAGGACTAGTTTCCACCGGGGACCCTCACCCATGGGTCGGCGACCTTGCGAGAACCCACCCCCCCCCCCAACCTGTTTTCTCTTGCACTGCCATAGACTACAACATTTCGGCCTGCTGGTCTTTTTCAGGTAAAGTGGCTAAACCCACTAAATCCAGCAAAGAAAGGCCAGCAGCCAAAACATTGTAGTCTGTGGCACAATAAATTATCTTTTTTTATTCAAATCTGTGTGCCCTTTTCCATCAATCTTATTGTATACATTGGACGAAATGCCGGTCTTCCCTGAGACTAAGGGGCACTGGTAAAAGTATCACTAATTGTTTTTTTTGGTATGCAGCAAATCCCCATCATTTTTGCGTTCTCTTGCTCTGCCCCAATCTGACACACCACCTTGCTCTCTCACCCCCCTCTTACACTCCCCCATCACCCTTTCCTTCCCCAAAGGTTGTCCTTTAATCAGATCTTACCCAAATTGTCTCCATCTCCCTTGGAAATGTTCTGTCTTTAAGCTGTGTGGCTCCTCTTGATCCGAACTTTCTTAGCTGACCCCTTTAGGTTTCGGCTCCGAGGGTCTAAAAAATAAGCGACTCCGAAAAGATGTGAAATATGCACAAGGGTCCTAAAATATTTATCTAATGGGGCTCTGAGGGGGAGACTTAAATACTAGTTAATATAATCTATTTAACTAACAAATATGATCTATTAAACTAAGAAATATAATGTATCAAACTAAATAAATATCTATTAAACTAATAAATAGAATCTATTGTACTAAGAAATATAATCTATTCAACTAAATAAATATAATCTATTTAAAAACAATACAATAAAAAGCTGGAGAAATGATACGTTAACCAAGCCACAGATTTGATGCCAATGAGCGTTGAACTCCTTGCAGATCCACCGTCAGCTGGTTGTGGCAGAAAGTGGTGACATGCAGTAGAACAGAGTGGTTGAGCTGTAACCACGGCAGTCAGGTCAGAAATCAACACAATATTTTTTGAAATTTAGAATGAGAATGTTCAATATGTCACATTCTGGGCTCAGACCCTGAGCCCTGTCACATGTTAGCAGCTTGTGATAATAGAAGATATCCATATACTGGGATGTGATAAGAGACATGAAGGTCATTTTATACTGGGTCCCATAACCTGCTTTATATGAAGTATCATTTTACACTAATTAGTAGAGATGCTACATTTTGAAAAATAGCGCTTTTGGCGACATTGTTCATTTTCTCTACAAATGATAAATGAAAAAGTTGGATAAAACGTTATATGTGTGTGTGCGCGTGCAATATATATATATATATATATACACATATACATACATACACATATAGTATGTTTATATATATATATCATACTATATGTATATATATTGTCTGTTTTATACACACATACACGTGTGTGTATATGTATGTGTGTGTGTGTGTATATATGTGTGTGCGTGTGTATATATATGGTATAACCCAGAGGTGCGCAAAGTGGAGGGCGGGAGATTTTTCGGGGGGGGGGGGGGAGGCGCACGGGCGGTTGCAGAGGCCCCGCGCACTTCCTCGAGGCATTAAAATTAAATGCCGGGGGATCGCGTGAGGCCTCTGCAATGCTATTACTTACCTTGACTCTGCCGGCGTCACTCGTGTCCATGGCAACGCGGTGTTAAATTACGCCGCGGGGTCATGTGACGTCACCCTCGTCAAATGCCGCTGCCGGTCACGTGACGCCGCATCAAGGTAAAGGAGGGGGTGGGGGCGCGAGCTCCCCTGGTATAACCAATAAATAATATAGCTGATATAGCAATTTGGTTGTGGCTAGAGAAAGATTATAGTGGCAGTGAGAATTAGTGGCCAGAATTAATAACTAAAAAGTAGCTGTAATAAAATAATAATAAACACTATGCCTAAACACAATAACAGTCCAGAAACTTAGCTCTAATAGCTATGTTATAACTCAATCATAAAAGGATCCAATTCGGGCATCCTCTGGAGTCCTGGCAGCTCTCTTCGGGGAAACAACCACCTCCTCGATAGATACCTAAACAAAAAAAAAGAAGAGAAAGCGCCCGCTCCATGTGTAAATTCGGTTTAACAATTTCATTTCCTGGACAAGATAAAAATAACAAACTCACAAACATCCGTTTGGTAAAAGCGTTGTATGAGACAGGCTCGTGCTCCGTGGTAATCCGGTGGTCAATCCGGTGGTCAATCCGCAGCTCCAGACTTTGGACGATGACCGGGAAACTCGATAGGCTGCGCCCCTTGCAGTGTGGTCCTCCGGCAATCTGTAGTATGCAGTTGTGATTCCACTCTGTAATTCCGGTGTCTCGCCTTGTTCGCGTACCAACTTCCCTTCCGGCGTCAAGACGGATAGTGTGGCAATAGCAACGAGAAGAATGTACCTACGTGTTTCTTCAGCACACGGCTGATTTCATCAGAGGATAATGCTACAACTCAGTCGTAATGGTTTTATAGTCCTACAGTCCAATTGGTAATGGCATAATAGATCACATATGTTACTGATTTTAGATAATAATAGATTCTTGTATGACACACACACACGAACACATATACATATATATATATATATATATATATATATATATATATGTATATATATATACATACACACATATATATATTTACACACACATACATATATTTACACACATTATATATATATATATATATATATATATATATATATATATATATATATATATATATATATATATATATATATATATATATATATATATATATATATATATATATATATATATATATATATATATGAAACCAGGTGTCCCACCAAGGAGACAAAAAACAATATGTGTAGAGGTATAAGTACCGTGTTAGCCGAGCTTCAATAATCATAAAATAATAAAAAAATAATATCATCTATTTATTTTTTGATTTTATATATATATATATATATATATACAAATACAACATCCGTTTGGTAAAAGCGTTGTATGAGACAGGCTCGTGCTCCGTGGTAATCCGGTGGTCAATCCGGTGGTCAATCCGCAGCTCCAGACTTTGGACGATGACCGGGAAACTCGATAGGCTGCGCCCCTTGCAGTGTGGTCCTCCGGCAATCTGTAGTATGCAGTTGTGATTCCACTCTGTAATTCCGGTGTCTCGCCTTGTTCGCGTACCAACTTCCCTTCCGGCGTCAAGACGGATAGTGTGGCAATAGCAACGAGAAGAATGTACCTACGTGTTTCTTCAGCACACGGCTGATTTCATCAGAGGATAATGCTACAACTCAGTCGTAATGGTTTTATAGTCCTACAGTCCAATTGGTAATGGCATAATAGATCACATACAGTATGTTACTGATTTTAGATAATAATAGATTCTTGTATGACACACACACACAAACACATATACATATATATATATATATATGTATATATATATACATACACACATATATATATTTACACACACATACATATATTTACACACACACATATATATATATATATATATATATATATATATATATATATATATGAAACCAGGTGTCCCACCAAGGAGACAAAAAACAGCACTCAAGGTATATGTGTAGAGGTATAAGTACCGTGTTAGCCGAGCTTCAATAATCATAAAATAATAAAAAAATAATATCATCTATTTATTTTTTGATTTTATATATATATATATATATATATATATATATATATATATATATATATATATATATATAGATAACAGCAGGCACTTCAAAGGCTCCAAAGAAATAAGTGCTTGTTCAACAAAAATTACAGGAAACCAGGTGTCCCACCAAGGAGACAAAAAACAGCACTCAAGGTATATTGCAAAAGTGTATTTGAAAAAAAGCAGGCACATATAAATCCAACGTTTCGGTCCTGTATAGGGCCTTCCTCACGCCCCTGAGGAAGGTCCTATACAGGACCGAAACGTTGGATTTATATGTGCCTGCTTTTTTTCAAATACACTTTTGCAATATACCTTGAGTGCTGTTTTTTGTCTCCTTGGTGGGACACCTGGTTTCATATATATATATATATATATATATATATATATATATATATATATATATATATACAAATACAACTGTATGCTCATGTGCATGTCTTAGGCAGGTCTGCAACCCTGCCTTTCCCCATTATCACCCAGCATACAGCACTTCCACTGTAGCAAGGGATTCTGGGAAATGACATGCAAATGAGCACACAGTGTCACTTTTTGCCTCAAAAACCATTTTTAACATGGTTCCCTATAGGCTTAAGCTTGCTGCATGGTCACAGCTTTGAGCACAGCCAGGGTTAAGGTGCATACCCAGAAAACCACCCACAGACAGCTGTTTCGACCTTAATGGGTCTCATCAGTGTGGGGTTGATTTAACTGGGTATGCAAAGAGGCTATGGGATAGGCTATACCATAATACTGAGTTAAGTTATGGTGAGTAAAAAAAGTGACAAAAACCCTCCACAGGAAAGCAAATATGCAAATACAACTGTATGCTCATCTGCATGTCTTAGGCAGGTCTGCAACCCCTCCTTTCCCCATTATCACCAGCATACAGCACTTCCACTGCAGCAAGGGATTCTGGGAAATGACATGCAAAAAAAATATATATATATATATATATATATATATATATATATATATATATATATAAAATCTTCTTCTCTCTGAAGAAGACCGTTTTAGTCGGAACGCGTTGGAGTGAGAGTCTGTGGAGTGGGACCCCTACCCTTTTCCATGACAGGAGGCCTTGGCTATCTGTAAATTGGCCTTTCACACCTACGCTTTAATGGTGATGTATTTACATCTTTAATACTCGAGCATTTATTGCCTCCATTTCTGCAATTACTATTTTACAACAACAGCTATCTCCTTACGTTATGTGCACAAATCTGCAGTGTGTGTAGAGGTATATGTGCATGCTTGGATCAGAGCTGCTTGTGTGGAGAGGTATATGAGCATGCTTGGATCAGAGCTGCTTGTGTGTAGAGGTATATGTGCATGCTTGGATCAGAGCTGCTTGTGTGTAGAGGTATATGTGCATGCTTGGATCAGAGCTGCTTGTGTGGAGAGGTATATGTGCATGCTTGGATCAGAGCTGCTTGTGTGTAGAGGTATATGTGCATGCTTGGATCAGAGCTGCTTGTGTGTAGAGGTATATGTGCATGCTTGGATCAGAGCTGCTTGTGTGTAGAGGTATATGTGCATGATTGGATCAGAGCTGCTTGTGTGTAGAGGTATATGTGCATGCTTGGATCAGAGCTGCTTGTGTGGAGAGGTATATGTGCATGCTTGGATCAGAGCTGCTTGTGTGTGTAGAGGTATATGTGCATGCTTGGATCAGAGCTGCTTGTGTGTAGAGGTATATGTGCATGCTTGGATCAGAGCTGCTTGTGTGTAGAGGTATATGTGCATGCTTGGATCAGAGCTGCTTGTGTGTAGAGGTATATGTGCATGCTTGGATCAGAGCTGCTTGTGTGTAGAGGTATATGTGCATGCTTGGATCAGAGCTGCTTGTGTGTAGAGGTATATGTGCATGCTTGGATCAGAGCTGCTTGTGTGTAGAGGTATATGCGCATGCTTGGATCAGAGCTGCTTGTGTGGAGAGGTATATGTGCATGATTGGATCAGAGCTGCTTGTGTGTAGAGGTATATGCGCATGCTTGGATCAGAGCTGCTTGTGTGTAGAGGTATATGTGCATGATTGGATCAGAGCTGCTTGTGTGGAGAGGTATATGTGCATGCTTGGATCAGAGCTGGAGTGTGTGTAGAGGTATATGTGCATGCTTGGATCAGAGCTGCTTGTGTGTAGAGGTATATGTGCATGCTTGGATCAGAGCTGCTTGTGTGTAGAGGTATATGTGCATGCTTGGATCAGAGCTGCTTGTGTGGAGAGGTATATGTGCATGCTTGGATCAGAGCTGCTTGTGTGGAGAGGTATATGTGCATGCTTGGATCAGAGCTGCTTGTGTGTAGAGGTATATGTGCATGATTGGATCAGAGCTGCTTGTGTGTAGAGGTACTGTATATGTGCATGCTTGGATCAGAGCTGCTTGTGCTGGTGATTACTTTTGGTGTTCTTTGCCTCACGGAATACATGTTTGGTAGATGTGAGTCCCCCTCCTCTTTTATCAATTTTTCTTCCCTTGTTTTTAACCCACAGTAATACATTTGTATTGTTATCACTTTCTTGGCATGCCCGTGTGCTTCTTCATAAGGATGCTTTTTTCGTTGTAATACAGTACATATCCATTATCCTTTAGCACCACTGTCCATTGTTATTATATTATAAATCAAGACAGTTTCTGGGCAACAGTGACGCACTGTGTTGATGCGGTATACTTTGTGTCACATATATATATATATATATATATATATATATACAATGAGGGTCTGCGCTTGTGTGTGGAAAACCAGAAATATAGGATATATAAAATTGATTTAACTGATTAAAAATCATAAATATATAAACAAATTATTAATAAAACAATATAATGAATACTACTATAATAAATCCTGAATGGTGAAATCAATTCATATACCAAAAGTGCACTGTGAATGTCTGATATAAAAAAAGCTAAAACATACAATTATACAAAAAAATATGTGTGGTGCTGTGAACTTTGCCTTAATCTGCTAATTGCAGATAGTCCTCTAGAGTCCAACAAATAGGTCCAATAATTGGGGAGTGACAGAAGCACTATTAGGATCAACCGGCAGCTTCTTAAAAGGGCACAACGACCTCCCTCTCCACCTGCATAAAAAAATATAAGAAAAAAAAAAGCGCCAAATCCTAGTGCATTACTGTGCAAAAATCAATATATTTAATTCCCAAAAATCTCAATAAAAATGAACTCACAAACATAAAACAATTAAAAGCATTGTATGAGTAATACTCATGCTCCTAGGACCAGGAACCGCTGCTTTGCTGTTGAAGTCCCTCCGTGGCTCCACTGGAACAGATTGCTGCCTCCGTTGTTCACTGCCTGCAGGAACTGACGAATCAGGCACTCCACGATGGTCTCTCCCCCGGTGCACACCAACCAGTTGCTTTTTAGTTCCCACCGGGGACGGTTGAAGTCGCGGACCAGCGGATGACGTCACGGGAACCGTTCTTAATACCGGACCGGTATAGATACCCAGCAGTTCAATTGCAAGCGTTGAAAAGTCCACTGCACACCTTCCCTACGCGTTTCATCAGATGAAACGCGTAGGGAAGGTGTGCAGTGGACTTTTCAACGCTTGCAATTGAACTGCTGGGTATCTATACCGGTCCGGTATTAAGAACGGTTCCCGTGACGTCATCCGCTGGTCCGCGACTTCAACCGTCCCCGGTGGGAACTAAAAAGCAACTGGTTGGTGTGCACCGGGGGAGAGACCATCGTGGAGTGCCTGATTCGTCAGTTCCTGCAGGCAGTGAACAACGGAGGCAGCAATCTGTTCCAGTGGAGCCACGGAGGGACTTCAACAGCAAAGCAGCGTTTCCTGGTCCTAGGAGCATGAGTATTACTCATACAATGCTTTTAATTGTTTTATGTTTGTGAGTTCATTTTTATTGAGATTTTTGGGAATTAAATATATTGATTTTTGCACAGTAATGCACTAGGATTTGGCGCTTTTTTTTTTCTTATATATATATATATATATATATATATATATATATATAAAATCAAAAAATAAATAGACTATACCGTTCTGTGGCTAACGAAATGCTTTTATTTGTGCGAGCTTTCGAGATACGCTGATCTCTTCTTCTGGCGGTGTTACAATGAATGAAGCAAGCAAAGGGTATACTTAAAAACAGTGTCTCTTGGAATGTTATCTGTGCTTGTCCCTTCTCCCCCCCCCCCCTTGTGTGAATGTGATTTATGGCTAGAGGTGTTAAATGGTTCCTGAAAGTTAGTGATGTAAGAGTGTGTGTGTGTATCTGTGTGAATATAAATGAATGGAGAGCCCACAGTTTATACAGTGCTTTACAAAAGGTGTGTGTGTGGAGTGGGAGTTAATATAAATTGTGTGGGTAGGTGTGGAAATGTGAGAGATTGTACTGCACCGACACACTTTATTCGAGCAAATGCCTGGTTTGTACCTGGCAGAAACCTGGAATCCGCCGCTGCTCACCTCTTGCATGCTTCGTTGCGTTTGCCTTCCCAGCCACGGTTCATGCCTGGCTGACGGGGGCCTGATCTGTTAAATGATAATGAGAATGATTTACTAGGCTGCGATGTTTCGATTGTCCACCAGATGGCATAAACTCATGACTTAAGTAATGTGTGGCCTTTGCAAGTTGTTTCGTTTCCAAAAAAAAGTTACTTTATCCCAGTACAGTATGCTATTGTGTAACTTGTCCTTGAGACTGAAGGAAGAGTTGCAAAAAATGTATCAATTTAGGCTTTACATACAGTAATGTATTAAATAAAGACAAAGATCATTTTCACTTACACTATTCTACAGAGACATGAGTGTTCAAGTGGAGCCCGTGTTCCAAAAACCTGACAGAAGTTATGCTTATTTGATATGGCCCGCTATAAATGCAACAGAGGATAAGATGGCAACAGTTGTTCAAATTTATCAGTATTTTATCGAAAATTATGACTTTTACAGATTTTCGCCAACTCCTCATTTGTGGAAGCATGCAATAAGGAAAAGGTTATGTAGTGACCCCTGTTTTCACCGTATTGAGCCCCAATTTGTTGGAGGGTATTGGTGTGTGTCACAGGGTGTTTCCCGTATCTATGATAATGGAGGCGGCAAAAGGCGAAGGGTCGTGTTAAAACGAAATAAGAAGCGACAGTCCCTGCCAAGCAATGCGCCAGAACCAGAACCAGAACCAGCAGCAGCACCAGCTTATCATCATGGTCCCGCCGTCGGTGACAACTCTGAGATGGATTTCGCAGCCAGTTTTGATGAAGCTTGCATGTACCTAAGCGATTTCCCGCTGACTACAGGTGGGCTAGTCCCTCTGCAAAATGATGAAAGCTGGACTGGAAGTGGGCCGGCGCCAGCGCAAGCTGAATGGGAAATTTAGTAATACTGTACAGTATGGTGAGTACTGTATTTTTGCCGTATTATTTTGGTGGGGCTGGCTGGGAACTTCTTTAGGGGGCTGACCATTACTGTACATTAAAACTTTTCATTTTGTTTTTCCTCAGAAAAGAAAACGGCTAATGGGGGGATTTCGATGGATTATATTGTACTGTATGCTGATGTTTTCCGGCCATACAGTATACTGTGTAATAAACCCGAATAAATAAAACTATGCATTTATTCTACAGTACATGTTCAGTAAATTACTGCACATACTGGGGGCGAGATGTGTTTGCAGCAGAGAGAGATTTAATAATATTGTACAGTGAGCAGGGGGTTCCCTGAGCCAGAAATTAATGCTCAGGGAACCCCCCCCCCCCCCCTGCTCCTGATCAATATTATTAAAAATACGGAAAATGCTGCGTCATTACCATAGCGGATAGCCGCTAAGGCAATGAAGGGGTTAACCCACCGTGCCCGCTTTATTGTGTGTAGTGGGGATGGGTGAGGGGGGTATTTGGCCCTTGGTGTGAGTTTAGGACTTGCGGGAGGGGGGGGGGGGGTTGCGGGTGCACTTAACCCCTTCACGATCGTAGCAGTTAATACCGCTACGGTCATGAAGGGGTTAAGCCCTCCCGCTACCCCACCCCCCCCCCCCCGCAAGCCCTCCCCAACCATCGTTGGGGCGAATACCCCATTCACCCACCCTCCCGCTACCCACAATAAACAAATACACACACACAGCAGCCGCCAAAAAATAAATAAATAAATGACAATAAATACATTTGAAATACATTTTTATTGATAGTGTAGATGTGCAGGGGGTCTCCGGAGCTGAACCGCGTTGGTTTTAGGTCTGGGGACCCCGTGCCCCCCGAGATACAGGCCCCTTTAGGGGGTGCCGGTATCCAGCTCTGCGTTAAAAGCCCCGATCACGTGACCGCGGCCTGTAAACCAAGCAGAGCAGAGGGATACCGGCACCCCCTAAAGGGGCCTGTATCTCGGGGGGCACGGGGTCCCCAGACCTGAAACCTGTGCGCTTCTGCTCTGGAGACCCTCTGCACATGTACACTATCAATAAAACACATACAATATACAGTATAAATAAACACTCGTTCTTTACCTTAGCGTCTATGCGCTATGGTAAAGAAGCATTATTTTAATAATATTGTAAAGTGAGCAGGGGGTTCCCTGAGCCAGAAATTAATGATTAATGCTCAGGGAACCCCCCCCCCCCCTGCTCCTGATCAATATTATTAAAAATACGGAAAATGCTGCGTCATTACCATAGCGGATAGCCGCTAAGGCAATGAAGGGGTTAACCCACCGTGCCCGCTTTATTGTGTGTAGTGGGGATGGGTGAGGGGGGTATTTGGCCCTTGGTGTGAGTTTAGGACTTGCGGGAGGGGGGGGGCGTTGCGGGTGCACTTAACCCCTTCACGATCGTAGCAGTTAATACCGCTACGGTCATGAAGGGGTTAAGCCCTCCCGCTACCCCCCCCCCCCCCCCCGCAAGCCCTCCCCAACCATCGTTGGGGCGAATACCCCATTCACCCACCCTCCCGCTACCCACAATAAAAAAATACACACACACAGCAGCCGCCAAAAAATAAATAAATAAATGACAATAAATACATTTGAAATACATTTTTATTGATAGTGTAGATGTGCAGGGGGTCTCCGGAGCTGAACCGCGTTGGTTTTAGGTCTGGGGACCCCGTGCCCCCCGAGATACAGGCCCCTTTAGGGGGTGCCGGTATCCAGCTCTGCGTTAAAAGCCCCGATCACGTGACCGCGGCCTGTAAACCAAGCAGAGCAGAGGGATACCGGCACCCCCTAAAGGGGCCTGTATCTCGGGGGGCACGGGGTCCCCAGACCTGAAACCTGTGCGCTTCTGCTCTGGAGACCCTCTGCACATGTACACTATCAATAAAACACATACAATATACAGTATAAATAAACACTCGTTCTTTACCTTAGCGTCTATGCGCTATGGTAAAGAAGCATTATTTTAATAATATTGTAAAGTGAGCAGGGGGTTCCCTGAGCCAGAAATTAATGATTAATGCTCAGGGAACCCCCCCCCCCTGCTCCTGATCAATATTATTAAAAATACGGAAAATGCTGCGTCATTACCATAGCGGATAGCCGCTAAGGCAATGAAGGGGTTAACCCACCGTGCCCGCTTTATTGTGTGTAGTGGGGATGGGTGAGGGGGGTATTTGGCCCTTGGTGTGAGTTTAGGACTTGCGGGAGGGGGGGGGGGTTGCGGGTGCACTTAACCCCTTCACGATCGTAGCAGTTAATACCGCTACGGTCATGAAGGGGTTAAGCCCTCCCGCTACCCCACCCCCCCCCCCCGCAAGCCCTCCCCAACCATCGTTGGGGCGAATACCCCATTCACCCACCCTCCCGCTACCCACAATAAAAAAATACACACACACAGCAGCCGCCAAAAAATAAATAAATAAATGACAATAAATACATTTGAAATACATTTTTATTGATAGTGTAGATGTGCAGGGGGTCTCCGGAGCTGAACCGCGTTGGTTTTAGGTCTGGGGACCCCGTGCCCCCCGAGATACAGGCCCCTTTAGGGGGTGCCGGTATCCAGCTCTGCGTTAAAAGCCCCGATCACGTGACCGCGGCCTGTAAACCAAGCAGAGCAGAGGGATACCGGCACCCCCTAAAGGGGCCTGTATCTCGGGGGGCACGGGGTCCCCAGACCTGAAACCTGTGCGCTTCTGCTCTGGAGACCCTCTGCACATGTACACTATCAATAAAAATGTATTTCAAATGTATTTATTGTCATTTATTTATTTATTTATATTTATTTATTCATTGTGCTGCTGCTGCAAGTCGTAAACTCACACCAAGGGCCAAACACCCCCCTCACCCCCAATAAAAAAAATTCACGCACAGCAGCCCCACAATTAATAAATAAATCTAAATAAATAAATAAAATCTATGTAAAACCCCCTCCCCTATTCTCGCTTTTAAAACGCCCTACCTTCTCTCTAATCTATGTAAAAAACCCTCCCCCTATCCCCCTATTGTGTGTGTGCGTTAAGCTTCCCTGCAAGCTATGTAAAAAAACCTCCCCCTATTGTGTGTGTGTTTAAATCTGTCTGGCCTGTGTTTCTGAGTGCTGAGTGCTCTGCGTTTAAAGGTCCCGATCACATGATCGCGGCCTGTAAACCAAGCAGAGCAGAGGGATACCGGCACCCCCTAAAGGGGCCTGTATCTCGGGGGGCACGGGGTCCCCAGACCTGAAACCTGTGCGCTTCTGCTCCGGAGACCCTCTGCACATGTACACTATCAATAAAAATGTATTTCAAATGTATTTATTTTTCATTTATTTATTTATTTATATTTATTTATTAATTGTGCTGCTGCTGCAAGTCGTAAACTCACACCAAGGGCCAAACACCCCCCTCACCCCCAATAAAAAAAATTCACGCACAGCAGCCCCACAATTAATAAATAAATCTAAATAAATAAATAAAGACATGAAGAGAAATAAATATATACTGTACAGTATATACTTTGTATATATATATACACTGTATATATATATATACATACTGTATGTGAGTGAAAAGAGAAAAAAGTAACCCGTATGGGAGCACTCAGGTATGCAATTGATATATTTGTTTATTTATTTGACACAGTGCAAAAAGGGATGAATAAACAGTACAGTACATGATTTAAAAACACTTAAAAAAGAGGCATGGACCCTTAAACACTAATGAACAGCACTAGGGAACGACACACACTGTCAACCCTAAACATGAAAAGGATAGTGACTCAAAAAACACTAGGGAGAATCAAAGTGAATCACAATAGGTTACTGGGTTTAAAGGCACCTACAGTATACAACGCTAAGGATAATGCACACTACACACCAAAAGGTAGACTTGTCAAAGTATAAATGACAGTCTCAAAGCATCACACATCTGCATTAGCATACAGTAATATAACCAATGCCTAAAGCACAAATCATGTGTAGGAAAGGTGGTAAGGTGGAATGAAATCCCTAGATGTGTAGAGCAATGAAGTTAATGAATAGCATACTGTACAGTATAAAACATAACATTACAATCCACACAGTACATTGCATTTACAGTACATTGTATACTGTAAATGATGCATAGCATTAAATCTATGCACCATATACAGTACTGTACATTCTGCAAATGAATGTTAACAATATAATTGCAAGCTACTCTACCAGTAAATACTGTACAAACACTTCCAAACAAGTCAACTTAACTACAGTATTTTAACCAAGCAAGTAAACCAAAATCAATATATACTGTAAGTAACAACCAGAAAAGACAATTTAAAAACAAACTAACCCTTACAATACCAAGGATTACATCTATCTAATTGTAAAAAACCTTATACATTATACACAGCAGCATTGTTTAAAAACCCCTTCCCCCCTAATGTTTGTGTTAAGCAGATTACACTGAAGGGAGAGAGATATAAAGGCCTAAAGCCCCTTCCCCCCTAATGTTTCTGTTAAGCAGATTACACTGAAGGGAGAGAGATATAAAGGCCTAAAGCCCCTTCCCCCCTAATGTTTCTGTTAAGCAGATTACACTGAAGGGAGAGAGATATAAAGGCCTAAAGCCTTACCTGCATTGGTAAACCCTCCCTGCATTGGTAAACCCTCCCTGCATTGATGTCGTGTAGTGTACAGTATGTAAATGTGGGGAGGAGGGGGGCCCAATGTGCATAATGTACTGTGAGGTCTAACCACCCTCACCCCCTACCCACATACTGTACCGTTAACCCCCCCCCCCCATCCTGGCCATGGCCCCTCACGCACAGCAGCTCCACAATTAATAAATAAATATAAATAAATACATGAAGAGAAATAAATATATACTTTATATATAAATGTGAGTTTATAAATAAAATAAAGAATATTATTTCTAGGGGCCCTAGAACAGAAGTTCCCACGCCAATTTCGCGCTCATTGCTCTTTTTTTGCTCTTTTTTTACAATGTTGCTGGTCTTGCGGCTTTGCAGTATGCAAGCAAAAAGCGCAGTGTATGAAGTCTGGGTGAGCGCTTTCCACATTTGATGCCTACGGCACCTTCCCATTTCTACACACTTCAATACCTGCACAGTTGGTAGCGCTTTCCATCCCAGCTACCATTCTGGATATTCACCTCTCACAGGCCATTCTTGCCCGAGTCTGTCCTATCAGACAGGGGCATTAACCTGTATCCACACCACCTGGACAATTTCTCTCTGTCAGAGACTTGTGCTATTTATTTTATATATTTTTGTGTAATTATTCATGCAAATTTATGCTCATTTCATATGTGGTTTTCAACATAAAGTGGCTGCTGGGCCTGATCCTAACTCATACAGTATACAGTAGCGCTTCCCTGTTTGTTTGTTTATTGCAAGCAAAAAGCAGTTTGTAGTACTGAGTGTGAGATAAATTACTGTATTTATCAGTGTTGATCAAAGAGAGTTGATCAGAAGGATTCCCCTTATATACAGTACGTAGAATTAATAAAATTGTATTATTTTCCGATATCCGCAGTGATTCTGGTCAACCTGACAGATTTTTAGTAATACAGTATACTGTACTGCAAGACCATGTGTTGTCTACCTTTTACTACAGTATACTGTACTGTATGAATGACAATAGAGTGCTGTATACTTTATAAGGGGAATCCTTCTGATCAACTCTCTTTGATCAATACTGATAAATACAGTATCATATTTATACCCCTTTAGCACCTGTCGTTCCATCCTATGCACCCATTTACTGTACAATGGTGATTGCGGTCGTATTCACGTACTTTATGTGAGATAAATTAACCAGTTCTTTTATTGCTGAAGTCGCCACAAAATACTTTTATTTACAAATACAGTACAATACAATGGTGAAACTTTTCAAGTTAACAGCAATTCAAAACATCAACACACAATAATACATACTTTACAGTACTGTACAGTATACTGTACTAGTATATTTGGGCCTTGTCTTTGGGGGTTTATTCATGCAATTATTAGGGTGACCTGGCGTTGGAAATACTGACACAGTACAATCCTACAGCTACACCACCCACCCCCTCCCTTAGAGTTTTTAATCCCTCCCTGGCCAAGCATCAATCGTCTGGCTAATCCAATCCAAGCCATTGTTTTGTTAATCTGGCCCTGGGCTGTTCAGAACAGCCACTGCTTCTAAATTACTGAAAATATACAGGATAAATATACAGTGATGTGAAATAATCCTTTCTGTGTGTCTGAGAGTGTTGAAAGTCACCAGGTCCTCATCTAGTAGAGTACATTCTCGAATACCTTTAGAATAAAAATACAGTATATATAAATATACAGTATAAATATTGCACAGTATACTGTAATGTTAAATAACCCATCCTGTTCTTTTTCCCTTCATACTGTAACAGTATCCTCATTGTGTCTGCGGTACAGTAGTTCATTGAGAGAGGAGAGGTTTTGTGTACATCATTACTGCTGTTTATATACTGTACATTTGACTGCACAAGCAGATTTGACGAACACAAGGCCCCCCCTCCCCTCTGGTGCACCCTTTTTCCTGGAACGACAAGAAAACAAAAACTTTGTTCAGTTACTGTACTGTACTGTATGTGCGTACTGTATTATGGTAGACCTACTGTACAGTAGGTGGCTGGTGCAGCTTTCTCTGGAAAGAAAAAATGGAGCAGTTAGTAGGCAGTTACTGTAGTATGTCAAACTAGTCTACTGTACTGTATACTGGAACTACTGTAAACTCTGACTATTGGGAAAGCTAAAATCTGTGCCATACTTACCTGTATCATAGTGTACCTACTGTACAATACTACAGCACTGTACTACTTTCCTGATGCTTGTCCATTGCGCGCGATGACAATGGGCAACACAGTGGCAATATGGTCTATATATTTATTGCATCGTTCAACGGTGAGTACATCGTTCCAAAAACTCATTATGGCTGTATACAACTCGTCCTTCTTGGAGGGTTTCGCCACTTTACGGATGTGGTCCTTCAGCTGATGCCAGACCATTTCGATCGGATTGAAGTCTGGCGATCTGTGATTGGAAAGAAAGGACAATTAGTTTAAGAGATACAGTACACAGTAAAAACAGTGGGGAACATATACAGTAAATGGGACACGGTCTACTACACTTACTCCGCTGGCGTCTTCACCCAGTTGATGCCGCGCTCAAGGATATGCGCCGTCGACGCGGTGTGCTTGGGATCATTGTCCTGGTAAAAGCGATGACCATTGGGAAAGTCTTGTGTGATGTATCGCACTATCACGGGCACAATGTTGTCTTGGAAGAAATCTTTATTCATGATTCCTATAGCAAGAAAAGAAAAGTGCTCAATAGTACAGTACAGTGCATACGGTAAGGCAACACTAGTCAAGTACAGTGCATTAGGCGGCATTATATTTGAGAAATTGTACCTTCAAAGACGACAATGCATCCCGGTCCATGCCTAGAGATGGCACCCCACACATGCAGCTTCACAGGGTGTTTTGGCCGTGGCTTCAAAGTTATGCGGCCTTTTTTGTGGAACGCAAATCTTGCAAATCTCTCCAGTGACACAGTAGACTCATCAGTGAAGATGCAATCCTGGAAAGTCTCACCGCTGTCGATCCATGCCTGGGCCTGGAGCACTCTTTTGATTTTGTTTGAGTCCCGTATCATGGGGTACGCTCTGTAATGACAATGAATAAAAAATGTTAGCGTCACAGCGCAGTACAGTTTGCAAAACAACATTTTTACTTTACAGTACAGTACCTCCTGTACTGTCCACTACTAACCTCACACGTCCATATTTCCATCCAATTCTGCGTCTCATCTTCTTTATGCTGCTCTCGGATACAGTCAGATTGTGGTTTTCCTGAAGAGTGTTTTTAACCCTTAATGCGCTCCTCTCATCATTCTCCTCACTTATTCTGTCCACCAGAAGAGTAGTCTCCCTACAATGCAAAGAAATTATATTGTGTTATTAATATGCAGCAATATAAAATGTATATTGTATACTGTACATGTAATGTTGTAATATACAGTAAATATAAATATACAAACAATGTATACTGCTGTACTACAAATATAAATAGACAAAATATACAGTATACAGTACTGTTGTAATATAATAAATATACTATATAAATACGGTATACTGTTGTTATATCATAATAAATACACATCATATACTGTATATTCCGTTGTAAGATGAATTGCAATATACCAAAAGTGTATACTGCTGCACAAAAAATATAAATTGACCACACATACAGTACACTACAGTATATACTGTTGTAATATAATAAATATACTATATAAATACGGTATACTGTTGTTATATCATAATAAATACACATCATATACTGTATATTCCGTTGTAAGATGAATTGCAATATACCAAAAGTGTATACTGCTGCACAAAAAATATAAATTGACCACACATACAGTACACTACAGTATATACTGTTGTAATATAATAAATATACTATATAAATACGGTATACTGTTGTTATATCATAATAAATACACATCATATACTGTATATTCCGTTGTAAGATGAATTGCAATATACCAAAAGTGTATACTGCTGCACAAAAAATATAAATTGACCACACATACAGTACACTACAGTATATACTGTTGTAATATAATAAATATACTATATAAATACGGTATACTGTTGTTATATCATAATAAATACACATCATATACTGTATATTCCGTTGTAAGATGAATTGCAATATACCAAAAGTGTATACTGCTGCACAAAAAATATAAATTGACCACACATACAGTACACTACAGTATATACTGTTGTAATATAATAAATATACTATATAAATACGGTATACTGTAGATGTACACTACAGTTTTCTATATTTTTTTTTGGTTAAGTTTTATAAATACAGTATACAGTACTTACGCATTTGTTACCCTTGGTGCCTTTTTGCGGTCTCTGTTTTTTCCTTGTGCATGATAGCACACAGTGCTTGATGGCACAACGAGGCCAGAAGCAGTTAACCAGCGCTGGATATCTGCAATTCGTTGTCCGCTCGTGTACATCTCCTTCATTCTCATGCTGAGATCCTTTGAAATCTTCTTAACAGGCATTGCTGCGAGTAGAAAGAAATACAAACACAAGAATGTGTATTCGATGTTTAGTCGATGTGTATTCAATGTGCAGTGAATCCACAAAATGGATGGTGTATTTATATGTTAATGACTCACATAACAGACCACCCACTTTCAACACCTGTACCTGGCCACCATGCATAAAAGGTTGTACACTTGCATAGCCCACCACTTGCTGATCTTTATCTGAGCCATTGTCCAGATACTGCATTGTGTCTCCCGCTTACATGGAGCAGCCCCGGTTCTATGGACGAAAGAATCATCTCACCTCTGCTGTGCCTGCCACACTGAAAAAGAGAAAGGCAGTTACCGTTCCCAAGCCAAAGGCAAAGCGACAGGCTAAGGCCAACAAAGAAAACCTTCTGCTGACCCCAAAGGCCAAGGCTTTTAAAACACGTCAGCCTTATTATGTGAAGAAGAAATACGGTACTGTGCTCGGTACGCAAGACGCATGGCAGCCAACTCACCGAATCCGCAGACCACTTGCTCCCATATGCTTCGACGACTCTGCTGTAGCTGTCCCGGAAATCTTCAGCCCGGCTTCTCCACCCCCATCTTCTCCGGTTCCATCTGAAGATGCTGCTGCCTCTGAAATCAACGGGTCACTGTCTCCTTTGCTCTTGGACGACTCTGCTTCTCTCCCGGAAATCCAGCGGTCACCTTCTCCATCCCTCTTCCACCACGCTGCAGCTTCTCCTGTACCGGGCATCCCCAGGTCACCTCTTCCACTCTCCATCGATGCCGCTTCTCTCCAGGGAACCCCCATCTCATCCTCCGTTGCACCCATCCCCCCAGATCTCCAGATGCCATGCACAAGCAGCTCGTTGGACCGGATCCTGAATGGGCTAAGTGTGGATCTCCCCGGGAATTCTAGTGTGCTGGCAAAGCTAGATCTGCTTCTGGAGTCGGTGCTACATATGGAGCAACGGCTGGATCAACGGATGCTACATATGGAGCAACGGATGGATCAACGGATGGACAAGATAGAGGCAGACATAGCGGGCATACATTATTTGCTCGGTGTTAATGCCCCTGTTTCCCCGACGCTGGAGCAGGGGGGTGACATGGATGTGATGCATGGTACCTTCGACCCCCTTCCATCACCAAGCACACCCCCTCCACCAGAAGATACAGTGTACTATGCTATTGAGGAGGACATGACAACCCCATCTAGACCACGCCAGGAGACAACCCGGCGACCACTACCGGAGGAAAGCTTCCTCCCAGACACCCTACCATTGCCCATCGCCTCAAGTACACCCGCTCCCAAAAGACTTCCTACACCCGCTCGCATACAAACAGTGCCCGACATCTCCCTGTGCGATCTGACACCGGCGCTGAGGGAGAAGTATAGGGTGAGGAGTGCTGGTATACCACACAAGTATGCCTTGATCATATTTAAACACCATGTTCCCTACACATTGTACTGCGAGTGGGTGTTCAAAGTGAACTATGATGGGAATCGCCAAAAAAATGCCCTTCCTGCCAATTTAAGGAAAAAGATTGTGGAAGAAATGCAGCGCTATTACCCTGTTACAGATCCTGTAATGAGAGGCGTTAGAGACTGCATTAATGGCGTTTTGTGCCATGCAAGGCATCGGCCATGGCTGGAAAATGGGGAGGACTTTCAGTGAGACCATACTGTAATGTTGTGCTGTACTGTACAGTACATGTTTTACCCTATAGTACCTGCTGTACTTAAACAAAGGATACTGTATGTTGTTGTGTGTTGCACGGTTTTTGTACTGTATTTGTAAATAAAAGTTTTTGGTGGCGACTTCAGCAATAAAAGAACTGGTTACTTTATCTCACACACAGTACTACAAACTGCTTTTTGCTGCCAGACTGCAAACCCGCAAGACCAGCAACATTGTAACAAAAGAGCAATGAGCGCGCAATTGGCGTGGGAACTTCTGTTCTAAGGCCCCTATAAATAATATTCTTTATTTTATTTATAAACTCACATTTATAAACCCCGTCACCCACCCCCGCTAAACACAATAAAAAATAATCACACACAGCATCCCCGCAATAAATAAATAAATAAATAAATACAAATAAATACATTTGAAATACATTTTTATTGATAGTGTAGATGTGCAGGGGGTCTCTGGAGCTGAACCGCGTTGGTTTTAGGTCTGGGGACCCCGTGCCCCCCGAGATACAGGCCCCTTTAGGGGGTGCCGGTAGCCCTCTGCTTGGTTTAAAGGTCCGATCACGTGATCGCGGCCTGTAAACCAAGCAGAGCAGAGGGATACCGGCACCCCCTAAAGGGGCCTGTATCTCGGGGGGCACGGGGTCCCCAGACCTGAAACCTGTGCGCTTCAGCTCCGGAGAACATCTACACTGTGAATAAAACACACACATCATTAAAGAATCATTCTTTAGCTTAGCGGCTATGCGCTATGGTAAAGAAGCAGCATTTCTGTCTTTTTAATAATATTGTAGAGTGAGCAGGGGGTTCCCTGAGACAGAAATCTAATCTCAGGGGACCCCCTGCTCCTGCACAATATTATTAAAAGTTCAGAAACGAGGCTTCATTAGCATAGCGTATAGCCGCTAAGGTAATGAAGGGGTTAACGCATAATAACCAATAAATACATTCAATACACTACCCACTACCCATGGCAACCTCCGCTGCTGTACAGTAAAACAGAGAAAAAAAATAACACTTTCAAAGTAATGTCCCCTAACCCCTTAATCACCATAGCGGTTATTAACCGCTACAGTCATGAAGGGGTTAACCCGCCCTCACCCACCACTTGGGACGCCTACTGTACATACCCTCCCACTCTAACCCCCCACCCCGTGAGGCCTAACCACCCTCAACCCTCACCCACTAACTACCCACAAGGGAGGCCTACCCACATACCGTTGGGGAAACACCCCACCCCCACCCCAGTACCCACAATAAAAACAGTACAATCACCCACAATAAACAGCATTCTATTTATTAAATACATTACCCACCCCCTGTGCCCCCCCCCCCCATAAATACAAGATTTATTCTTTTACATTCAGGGTCCATAACGTAGCCCCACGCTAGTCCCCGGTGGGCTGGCAGGGCACCTGGACAGACCTACAGTTTACCAGCAGCATTCCACAGGTTCTGGAGGCCTGCTGGTGGATCCTGCCAGCACCATGGCGCCCAGGTGGTCTCCTTGGGTCACCGTGAGCCTCAATTGGGTCCACACGGTAGGCCCAAGGATGTCTGGGAGCCCCGGGTCAAACCCACAGGTGTCTGCGGGGCCTCGGGTGGTTCCCATGGGGTCTGGGGAACTCACGGGTGCTCACTACGGGTCCGCGGTGCCCCCACAGAAGTGGGACCACACATCATCATCCCCGCACCTACGGCTCGGAGGTGCCCCCACAGAAGTGGGACCACACATCGTCATGCCCGCAGACTACGGGTCCGCGGTGCCCCCACAGAAGTGGGACCACACATCATCATCCCCGCATGTGTCACCCGTGGAACCACCAGCCTGCTACCCTTTAGGATACCCGAGGATTCCCCGCGGGTGGTCTCCAGAGGTCCCACGCAAAACCACGGAAGTAACCCTGAATGTAAAAAAAATAAACCTGGCCAATACATTCAATACATACACCCTCCCCCCCAACACCTACAGTACAATAATGTGCAAAATAACTATTATCCAGATATGGATAATAGATTAATTGCCCATTATTAAAAACATTAACTAGCATATACAAATAAATAAAGTACTACTGACCTCATCAATACGAAGTGTCCGACGCCAGCGCCTTCCTTCTCTTGCCCACACAAAACATAGCCAAAACCAAGCCAATACATTGCAATTACATTCAGATATCAATTAACCCCTTAAACACCTTATCGGATAATAACCGCAAAGGTAATTAAGGGGTTAAGCCACACAGGCACGATACCCACCCTTCACCCATGAATTTGTACTGTGGCTTCATCATGCAACTGTATATATATACTGTATATATATACATACAGAGAGAAAGAGAGAGAGAGAGATATATACAGTATATATATATACACACGTTATACACACACCCATGATAAACCAAATATACAGTACAAATAAATGTAGAAGGGTTATCAAAACCATACTGTTCTACAACCAAACACTTCTCCATACAGACACTACATTAAAATCAATTTCCTTTAAAAATCCTAACTGATCTCACAATCTACTGTACTGTATATGATCACAAACCAATGAAAAAAGTCACATTCCAAAATGCATAAAATCTATGCACCATACTGTATACATTCTGCAAATTAATCAACGTAAACAAAAATCAATTAGCAATCATTATTTAGATCTCTAAACATTTCACACTCAATCATGAACAATGAAACCATTAACAGATTCACGCCTAGAGCAGAACAATTAAGCCTTTGAAAAAATATAAGTACCGACAAAAATACAACCTTTCCAAACCAAGCCTACAGTACCTACAGTATCCCTGACCTTCCTCAAACACACAATACAATACCAAGGAATACATCTACAGTACAGTATCTAATTTTAAAATACTTTAAACTCACAAAATAATTAAAAACACATCTAATCCAGCTTTTAAAACATCATCATTTCTTACCCTGAATGTATACTGTACAGTATATCTCTCTAGACATATATATTGTACATACATACATACAGTGGCAAGAAATGATATACCACAAAAAAAAAAAAATACACAGGTTAAAAAACCTTTTGAAAAAATTAACAAGTTAAATAAAATACATTTCTTTACTGTAGTTCACTTACCATTACTTGCCCCCACCGACTCCCGTTGCCCAGCTTACTCACGAACCAATCCACGATCAGGAACCCATAAAATAATAAACCATTGAAAATAATAAACATTAAACTAAAAATCCAAACCAATCCACGGGTCTTCTACTTGTAATACACCTTCATCTGTATTCTTCTTTCTTCTATCTCCTTCCGGGCGGGGCAGGGCGTGGTCTTCTTTCCATCATCGGCCACGCCCTTGTCTTTTTTCTTCTCCGGAGGTCCTTCCTCCGCGGCGTCTGGCTGCAAAATGAGACGACATAGGCTTTTAAAGACCTATGACGTCACATTTTGCGTCATGGTTCCCACGGTCCTGATTGGACCGTGAAAACCATGTGTTTTGGCCGATAATAAAAAAATGATGACGTCACTTAAAGGGAATGAAAGCACAGCCAATCAGAATGGCTTTGCTTCAAATGCCTTTAAGGTGACATCATGAAAAGACACATGGCCGTGCACACATGGTACTAGAGCCAATCAGAGCGTGGGAACTTTATCCCTACTCTGATTGGCTCTGGTATACCATGTGTCAGGGGCTTGGGGGAGAAAGGATGTGACGTCAATAAGGATAAAGTTCCCACGCTCTGATTGGCTACCGTACCACGTGACAGGTTTTCATTGACGTCACATCCTTTCTCCCCCAAGCCCCTGACACATGGTATACCAGAGCCAATCAGAGTAGGGATAAAGTTCCCACGCTCTGATTGGCTCTAGTACCATGTGTGCACGGCCATGTGTCTTTTCATGATGTCACCTTAAAGGCATTTGAAGCAAAGCCATTCTGATTGGCTGTGCTTTCATTCCCTTTAAGTGACGTCATCATTTTTTTATTATCGGCCAAAACACATGGTTTTCACGGTCCAATCAGGACCGTGGGAACCATGACGCAAAATGTGACGTCATAGGTCTTTAAAAGCCTATGTCGTCTCATTTTGCAGCCAGACGCCGCGGAGGAAGGACCTCCGGAGAAGAAAAAAGACAAGGGCGTGGCCGATGATGGAAAGAAGACCACGCCCTGCCCCGCCCGGAAGGAGATAGAAGAAAGAAGAATACAGATGAAGGTGTATTACAAGTAGAAGACCCGTGGATTGGTTTGGATTTTTAGTTTAATGTTTATTATTTTCAATGGTTTATTATTTTATGGGTTCCTGATCGTGGATTGGTTCGTGAGTAAGCTGGGCAACGGGAGTCGGTGGGGGCAAGTAATGGTAAGTGAACTACAGTAAAGAAATGTATTTTATTTAACTTGTTAATTTTTTCAAAAGGTTTTTTAACCTGTGTATTTTTTTTTTTTTGTGGTATATCATTTCTTGCCACTGTATGTATGTATGTACAATATATATGTCTAGAGAGATATACTGTACAGTATACATTCAGGGTAAGAAATGATGATGTTTTAAAAGCTGGATTAGATGTGTTTTTAATTATTTTGTGAGTTTAAAGTATTTTAAAATTAGATACTGTACTGTAGATGTATTCCTTGGTATTGTATTGTGTGTTTGAGGAAGGTCAGGGATACTGTAGGTACTGTAGGCTTGGTTTGGAAAGGTTGTATTTTTGTCGGTACTTATATTTTTTCAAAGGCTTAATTGTTCTGCTCTAGGCGTGAATCTGTTAATGGTTTCATTGTTCATGATTGAGTGTGAAATGTTTAGAGATCTAAATAATGATTGCTAATTGATTTTTGTTTACGTTGATTAATTTGCAGAATGTATACAGTATGGTGCATAGATTTTATGCATTTTGGAATGTGACTTTTTTCATTGGTTTGTGATCATATACAGTACAGTAGATTGTGAGATCAGTTAGGATTTTTAAAGGAAATTGATTTTAATGTAGTGTCTGTATGGAGAAGTGTTTGGTTGTAGAACAGTATGGTTTTGATAACCCTTCTACATTTATTTGTACTGTATATTTGGTTTATCATGGGTGTGTATATAACGTGTGTATATATATATACTGTATATATCTCTCTCTCTCTCTTTCTCTCTGTCTCTCTGTATGTATATATATACAGTATATATATACAGTTGCATGATGAAGCCACAGTACAAATTCATGGGTGAAGGGTGGGTATCGTGCCTGTGTGGCTTAACCCCTTAATTACCTTTGCGGTTATTATCCGATAAGGTGTTTAAGGGGTTAATTGATATCTGAATGTAATTGCAATGTATTGGCTTGGTTTTGGCTATGTTTTGTGTGGGCAAGAGAAGGAAGGCGCTGGCGTCGGACACTTCGTATTGATGAGGTCAGTAGTACTTTATTTATTTGTATATGCTAGTTAATGTTTTTAATAATGGGCAATTAATCTATTATCCATATCTGGATAATAGTTATTTTGCACATTATTGTACTGTGGGTGTTGGGGGGGAGGGTGTATGTATTGAATGTATTGGCCAGGTTTATTTTTTTTACATTCAGGGTTACTTCCGTGGTTTTGCGTGGGACCTCTGGAGACCACCCGCGGGGAATCCTCGGGTATCCTAAAGGGTAGCAGGCTGGTGGTTCCACGGGTGACACATGCGGGGATGATGATGTGTGGTCCCACTTCTGTGGGGGCACCGCGGACCCGTAGTCTGCGGGCATGACGATGTGTGGTCCCACTTCTGTGGGGGCACCTCCGAGCCGTAGGTGCGGGGATGATGATGTGTGGTCCCACTTCTGTGGGGGCACCGCGGACCCGTAGTGAGCACCCGTGAGTTCCCCAGACCCCCATGGGAACCACCCGAGGCCCCGCAGACACCTGTGGGTTTGACCCGGGGCTCCCAGACATCCTTGGGCCTACCGTGTGGACCCAATTGAGGCTCACGGTGACCCAAGGAGACCACCTGGGCGCCATGGTGCTGGCAGGATCCACCAGCAGGCCTCCAGAACCTGTGGAATGCTGCTGGTAAACTGTAGGTCTGTCCAGGTGCCCTGCCAGCCCACCGGGGACTAGCGTGGGGCTACGTTATGGACCCTGAATGTAAAAGAATAAATCTTGTATTTATGGGGGGGGGGGGGGGCACAGGGGGTGGGTAATGTATTTAATAAATAGAATGCTGTTTATTGTGGGTGATTGTACTGTTTTTATTGTGGGTACTGGGGTGGGGGTGGGGTGTTTCCCCAACGGTATGTGGGTAGGCCTCCCTTGTGGGTACTGACTGGGTGGTTAGGCCTCACGGGTGGGGGGGGGGGTTAGTGTGGGAGGGTATGTAGGCATCCCGAGTGGTGGGTGGGTGAGGGTGGGTTAACCCCTTCATGACTGTAGCGGTTAATAACCGCTATGGTGATTAAGGGGTTAGGGGACATTACTTTGTATGTTTTAATTTTTGTGTCTGTTTTGCAGAAGCGGAGGGGCCATGGCCAGGATGGGGGGGGGGTTAACGGTATGTGGGTAGGGGGTGAGGGTGGTTAGCAATGCAGGGAGGGAGATTTACTGGTAACAGAAACATCTCTCTCCCTTCAATGTAATCTGTTTAAAGCCCCCTCCCCCCTAATGTGTGTTTCTGTAAAATCTCTCTCCCTTCAATGTACTGTAATCTGTTTAACAGAAACATTAGGGGGGGAAGGGGCTTTAGGCCTTTATATCTCTCTCCCTTCAGTGTAATCTGCTTAACAGAAACATTAGGGGGGAAGGGGCTTTAGGCCTTTATATCTCTCTCCCTTCAGTGTAATCTGCTTAACACAAACATTAGGGGGGAAGGGGTTTTTAAACAATGCTGCTGTGTATAATGTATAAGGTTTTTTACAATTAGATAGATGTAATCCTTGGTATTGTAAGGGTTAGTTTGTTTTTAAATTGTCTTTTCTGGTTGTTACTTACAGTATATATTGATTTTGGTTTACTTGCTTGGTTAAAATACTGTAGTTAAGTTGACTTGTTTGGAAGTGTTTGTACAGTATTTACTGGTAGAGTAGCTTGCAATTATATTGTTAACATTCATTTGCAGAATGTACAGTACTGTATATGGTGCATAGATTTAATGCTATGCATCATTTACAGTATACAATGTACTGTAAATGCAATGTACTGTGTGGATTGTAATGTTATGTTTTATACTGTACAGTATGCTATTCATTAACTTCATTGCTCTACACATCTAGGGATTTCATTCCACCTTACCACCTTTCCTACACATGATTTGTGCTTTAGGCATTGGTTATATTACTGTATGCTAATGCAGATGTGTGATGCTTTGAGACTGTCATTTATACTTTGACAAGTCTACCTTTTGGTGTGTAGTGTGCATTATCCTTAGCGTTGTATACTGTAGGTGCCTTTAAACCCAGTAACCTATTGTGATTCACTTTGATTCTCCCTAGTGTTTTTTGAGTCACTATCCTTTTCATGTTTAGGGTTGACAGTGTGTGTCGTTCCCTAGTGCTGTTCATTAGTGTTTAAGGGTCCATGCCTCTTTTTTAAGTGTTTTTAAATCATGTACTGTACTGTTTATTCATCCCTTTTTGCACTGTGTCAAATAAATAAACAAATATATCAATTGCATACCTGAGTGCTCCCATACGGGTTACTTTTTTCTCTTTTCACTCACATACAGTATGTATATATATATATATATATATATATATATATATATATATATATATATATATATATATATATATATATATATAGCTGTATGATATATATATATATATATATATACACAGTGTATATATGTATACTGTATATATATATATATATATATATATATATATATATATATATATATACAGTGTATATATATATACAAAGTATATACTGTACAGTATATATTTATTTCTCTTCATGTCTTTATTTATTTATTTAGATTTATTTATTAATTGTGGGGCTGCTGTGCGTGAATTTTTTTTATTGGGGGTGAGGGGGGTGTTTGGCCCTTGGTGTGAGTTTACGACTTGCAGCAGCAGCACAATTAATAAATAAATATAAATAAATAAATAAATACATTTGAAATACATTTTTATTGATAGTGTACATGTGCAGAGGGTCTCCGGAGCAGAAGCGCACAGGTTTCAGGTCTGGGGACCCCGTGCCCCCCGAGATACAGGCCCCTTTAGGGGGTGCCGGTATCCCTCTGCTCTGCTTGGTTTACAGGCCGCGATCATGTGATCGGGACCTTTAAACGCAGAGCACTCAGCACTCAGAAACACAGGCCAGACAGATTTAAACACACACACAATAGGGGGAGGTTTTTTTACATAGCTTGCAGGGAAGCTTAACGCACACACACAATAGGGGGATAGGGGGAGGGTTTTTTACATAGATTAGAGAGAAGGCAGGGCGTTTTAAAAGCGAGAATAGGGGAGGGGGTTTTACATAGATTTTATTTATTTATTTAGATTTATTTATTAATTGTGGGGCTGCTGTGCGTGAATTTTTTTTATTGGGGGTGAGGGGGGTGTTTGGCCCTTGGTGTGAGTTTACGACTTGCAGCAGCAGCACAATGAATAAATAAATATAAATAAATAAATAAATAAATAAATGACAATAAATACATTTGAAATACATTTTTATTGATAGTGTACATGTGCAGGGGGTCTCCGGAGCTGAAGCGCACAGGTTTCAGGTCTGGGGACCCCGTGCCCCCCGAGATACAGGCCCCTTTAGGGGGTGCCGGTATCCCTCTGCTCTGCTTGGTTTACAGGCCGCGATCATGTGATCGGGACCTTTAAACGCAGAGCACTCAGCACTCAGAAACACAGGCCAGACAGATTTAAACACACACACAATAGGGGGAGGTTTTTTTACATAGCTTGCAGGGAAGCTTAACGCACACACACAATAGGGGGATAGGGGGAGGGTTTTTTACATAGATTAGAGAGAAGGCAGGGCGTTTTAAAAGCGAGAATAGGGGAGGGGGTTTTACATAGATTTTATTTATTTATTTAGATTTATTTATTAATTGTGGGGCTGCTGTGCGTGAATTTTTTTTATTGGGGGTGAGGGGGGTGTTTGGCCCTTGGTGTGAGTTTACGACTTGCAGCAGCAGCACAATGAATAAATAAATATAAATACAGTAAATAAATAAATAAATGACAATAAATACATTTGAAATACATTTTTATTGATAGTGTACATGTGCAGAGGGTCTCCAGAGCAGAAGCGCACAGGTTTCAGGTCTGGGGACCCCGTGCCCCCCGAGATACAGGCCCCTTTAGGGGGTGCCGGTATCCCTCTGCTCTGCTTGGTTTACAGGCCGCGATCACGTGATCGGACCTTTAAACCAAGCAGAGGGCTACCGGCACCCCCTAAAGGGGCCTGTATCTCGGGGGGCACGGGGTCCCCAGACCTAAAACCAACGCGGTTCAGCTCCGGAGACCCCCTGCACATCTACACTATCAATAAAAATGTATTTCAAATGTATTTATTGTCATTTATTTATTTATTTTTTGGCGGCTGCTGTGTGTGTGTATTTTTTTATTGTGGGTAGCGGGAGGGTGGGTGAATGGGGTATTCGCCCCAACGATGGTTGGGGAGGGCTTGCGGGGGGGGGGGGGGGGGGTTTAGCGGGAGGGCTTAACCCCTTCATGACCGTAGCGGTATTAACTGCTACGATCGTGAAGGGGTTAAGTGCACCCGCAACCCCCCCCCCCCCCCTCCCGCAAGTCCTAAACTCACACCAAGGGCCAAATACCCCCCTCACCCATCCCCACTACACACAATAAAGCGGGCACGGTGGGTTAACCCCTTCATTGCCTTAGCGGCTATCCGCTATGGTAATGACGCAGCATTTTCCGTATTTTTAATAATATTGATCAGGAGCAGGGGGGGGGGGGTTCCCTGAGCATTAATCATTAATTTCTGGCTCAGGGAACCCCCTGCTCACTTTACAATATTATTAAAATAATGCTTCTTTACCATAGCGCATAGACGCTAAGGTAAAGAACGAGTGTTTATTTATACTGTATATTGTATGTGTTTTATTGATAGTGTACATGTGCAGAGGGTCTCCAGAGTAGAAGCGCACAGGTTTCAGGTCTGGGGACCCCGTGCCCCCCGAGATACAGGCCCCTTTAGGGGGTGCCGGTATCCCTCTGCTCTGCTTGGTTTACAGGCCGCGGTCACGTGATCGGGGCTTTTAACGCAGAGCTGGATACCGGCACCCCCTAAAGGGGCCTGTATCTCGGGGGGCACGGGGTCCCCAGACCTAAAACCAACGCGGTTCAGCTCCGGAGACCCCCTGCACATCTACACTATCAATAAAAATGTATTTCAAATAATTTTTAATGTGTGGATGTTTGCGCAGAGAGAGAGCAGCGGATCTCTCTCTGCTGCAAACACATCTCGCCCCCGCCGCCCATACAGTAGTATCATTTATGTATGTGCATATACAGTACAGTACAGTACTGTACAGTACTGTATGTTAGGGCTTACAGGGGTTGTTGTTATACAGTACTGTATATATATATATACTGTATACTGCATAACAATTCATTATAGGGGACGGCTTCACAGAGAATAGCTCGCAAGCGCCACCATGTGTATTTTGACGGCATTGCAGTATTGTAACCAGCCGGAATAAAAAGCTTAAATTCCTGCCGGAAAATAACGCAATGCACTCTGGCTGAAAAATATCAGAAACCTGAATACACCCGAGTATACCCGAATTCGCGGGACTAGCCGTGCTCGAATAAAGTGTGTCGCCAGTGTAGCAAAACTAAAAGTGTGTGTAGATACTATGTGGTCCCTATTGGTGTATAGGGATGGAAAAACAAGGAGTATTTGTATGTGTAAGAGACAGCTGTGTGTGCATACATATAGCACAGTATGTACAGACATGGCCTTTAGCGCTCATGGGAAGAGAGTTCACTTGTGTCAGTAATGACTCATAAAATTTCGATCTCTGTTTAGGCCACCGCTAAGTGTCCCGAACAGTTGCATATATTTCTATTCGTGCAACCATCTCTATTTCGGTGTTTTAAGATTAACTTTGAGTATGGCAACCCCCAGATCGTCCATCTTATGGACAGAGTCAGAGAAATGTTCGCCGACAGGACTGTCTCTTGTTCCGCGTGTGATGCTGTGCGATGCAGGTTCATTCTCTTGTTTAGCCCCTGCCCCGTCTCACCTATGTAGTAGCAGCCCCCTGGACATTTCATGCACATGATGAGGAACACGACATTGCTGGAGGAACAGGTGAACCTTCCTCTGATTTTGTATTCCCGATTCCTGTGTGGTATTTGTATTGTGTCCGCTGTGTAGAGTATTGCGCAGGTTTTGCATCTTGCGTCCTGGCCTGGCATATATATAATTATATATATATATATTCCACAGAAGCAGCCGGCACTCCAGTTGCATGTAGAAAAAATTGGGTGCTTGTCCCATAAAGCAATAATAAACCACACGATTCCGTTTGAAGCACGAGATCAGGAGACAGCACTCTGGTAAGTTTGATCACAAGTTTTTGTACTGAAAAAGACACATAAACCGACGTGTCACGACAGGTGACTCTGCGCGTATTCTGACAGGCCGAGATGGCGTTTGCAGGGAGCTCGGGCGGTGGTAACATCTCTGCGGTGGCGCAGTCCGGATCCCAATACGTTCGCCGCGGAACCCGCTCTGGGCTTCAGTGTAAATCTCCGTCTCCCCCTGTCAGCCTCAGGCAGCTGTTTAGCTATATTTTTAGCCAATCCAGGATTCCTTTATCCCGTTTTATTGAACACTGTCTTCCTTTTTATTATTTTATATACCGTTTGTCATGTTGTTTATAGATTTAGTTTCATTTAGTTATATTTGATTATTCATGTGGTTTGTGTTCATTGTAACCGAACCCGGATCTGTGACGCATATGTACTGAGGTGGGGTTGGATCCCCTCGGTTATTTCTTGTTTTATTAATAAATAATTTACTATATTTTAATCTCTGGTGCGCATTGTGTGCGTTTTTCTTCTTGTCTGCACAGTGCTTCAGATTCTGCATCTGAAAAAATGCCGGTGGATCGGGATGTGAGGTAGGGAAGTGACGTCCGCGCCGGAACGTTATTGCCACGCCTCCAAATATTCATTGCCACGCCCCCAAATCGCGCCCGCTGCATACCCTGCAAAGCCATTAAAAAGCTCAGGCTTCAGCAAGTGTATTGCAGCGTGTGTGCGCCTTCCCTCCGTCTGAAATACTATAGACGCAGCCTTATCGACGCTTACTAAATAGGCCCCTGTGTCTCTCTCTCTCTCTGTGTCTCTGTCTCTCTCTGTGTGTCTCTGTGTCTCTCAAATCAAATCAGCTTTATTGGCATGACAAAAGAACATTTCAGTATTGCCAAAGCGTGAGTAATAGGGGGTGTGGGACAATGATTACACGAATACTAGGGGGTACGGTATAATGGTTATACAGTACATTACTTTTGTCTCTCTCTTTCTCTGTGTCTCTCTCTCTCCGTGTGTGTCTCTCTCTCCGTGTGTGTCTCTCTCTCCGTGTGTCTCTCTCTCTCCGTGTGTCTCTCTCTCTCCGTGTGTGTCTCTCTCTCCGTGTGTGTCTCTCTCTCCGTGTGTCTCTCTCTCATTCTCTGTCTCTCTCTCATTCTCTGTCTCTCTCTCATTCTCTGTCTCTCTCTCATTCTCTGTCTCTCTCTCATTCTCTGTCTCTCTCTCATTCTCTGTCTCTCTCTCATTCTCTGTCTCTCTCTCATTCTCTGTCTCTCTCTCATTCTCTGTCTCTCTCTCATTCTCTGTCTCTCTCTCATTCTCTGTCTCTCTCTCATTCTCTGTCTCTCTCTCATTCTCTGTCTCTCTCTCATTCTCTGTCTCTCTCTCATTCTCTGTCTCTCTCTCTCATCCCTGTATGATAGGTATGTTCCAACTCTATTTTTTGCTCTTCTTTTCCGTTTGAGAGGAGGGAGTCCCTCACCTCTTCAGCCACACACCAGGAACGCTGGATTGCTTACAGACGCTCGGAGAGGCGGATACAGTCGTGGATTGCAGGCACTGATTTATCTGGTAAGTACCGCAAACATGCTTGAACAAGGGCCGTAGACATTTTATTTGATGGTTTAGATTACCATTGTCTGTGGTTGTTAGTTATTGGTATTACAGTTTTTTGATGTTGTTACGAATCAAATACATTTTGAAGTAGTAATCCCCTCCGAACTGGGCATTCCTGGCCAATAATGCCCTGGCTGTAAGAGTTGAAGGGCCCAAGCAAAGCCCCCATCTCTATACACACTAACACTGCAGGGGCATCAGAGTGTCTTATTGTCATGGCAACAGGAGGTGTCACGTGATGTAATTTGTTTAATAAATTATTTTTTAAGGTGTCCCGGTTTTTCATTTTCGAAATCTGGTCACCCTATTCATCAAGCAGAAAAAGTGAAGAAACAATTGTAGTTTTGCTAATGGACGTCATTTTGGCATATCATTAGCTTTGAGGATACCCATTAATATGAAGAAAAGTAACAGCCATTCCCAATGTAGCCCCCCTTCCCTGGGCCAATCGCAGATCGGGCCCCCTCCTCTGAGAAAAGAAAAATATCCCGTCTATGTTGTTGAGTCTGGACGCCGAAAAGGCCTTTGATAGGATTGACTGGCCCTTCCTCAGGGAGACGCTGGGGGCGTTTGGGTTCGGGGGGCGCCTCCTAGAGGCAATACTAGCCCTTTACAATGGTCCCACTGCAAGGGTGCGACACCAAGGGTTCCCCTCGGATATATTCAACATCCGTAGCGGGACAAGACAAGGTTGCCCACTTTCACCGTTAATATTTGCCCTCTGCATAGAACCGTTAGCGGCTCATATCAGAGCGAGCCCAGATATAACAGGGATAGATATAGGGGAGCAGCATCATAAAGTAGCGCTATACGCAGACGATGTAATCTTGACACTGTCAAAACCCCTCACCTCCTTGCCCAACGTCTTTGCGATCTTGGGAACTTTCAGCTTGGTGTCGGGGTTTAAAATTAACCAGGCCAAGTCGGAAGCGCTTAACATCAATCTACCCAAGCCGGTCGAAAAACTGATAGAGCTCAACTTCAATTTTAAATGGCAACCCTCCGCTATCAAATATTTAGGGGTATATATCACAAAGGACTACAATACACTATATAAAGCAAATTTCCCCAGAATAGTGAAGAAACTGCAGGAAGATCTCAGGGTTTGGGCGGGCTATGGCATATCGTGGTTTGGGCGGATCAATAGTGTCAAAATGAACCTGCTGCCTAAACTATTATATCTGTTTCAAGCACTCCCGATACCTCTTGTTAGGACTGAGGTCCTCACGCTGCAGGCTCGCATTATTCAATTTATTTGGAATAAAAAAAGCCCACGAATTGCGAAAAGCATACTGACAAAACCAGTAACAAGAGGAGGGTTAGCGGTACCTTGCTTGTTGGCATACCACAAGGCGGCACAATTATGCCAAATTGTCCAGTGGCACTCGAACCCAGCAAATAGAAGATGGGTGGCCCTAGAAACAGAATGCTGCGCGCCAGTAAAACTGCACGATCTGATTTGGCTTCCAAAACAGTGCAAGAAATCAATAGGGATGCCACTCTGTGCAATTGCGAACTCGCTAGCGGTCTGGGAGTCAGCTAAATTTAAAGCTAAATTGACCACACGACAGTCGTTGATGACCCCCCTGGTGGGAAATCCGGATTTTGCTCCAGGGCTGTTAGGTGACAAATTTGTAAAATGGACGCAAGCGGGGTACTTACGATTAAAGGACCTGGAAGGACGTAAATATATCAAGACGTTCGATATGATTAAGGATGAGAAAAAGCTACCCAACACAGAATTATTTAGATTCCTCCAGGTTAGGGCTTTCTATAATAAATTCCCGGTTCGCCCAGCACGAACCAATTTCGAACAGCTGTGTTCCAGAGAGACGGACACAAGAGGACTAACTTCTCGGATGTACAGGGAGGTAGTCTGTCCGAAGACTTCCGACGCCCCCCGACTGAAATACATGCGACAGTGGGAGACAGATTTAGGGGAGACACTAGAGGACGAGGAATGGGTTCAGATACTACAGGCAGCTGCCAAAAGCTCAATTTGTGCCACGTTGAAGGAGAACGCATATAAAGTCCTAATGCGGTGGTACCATACCCCATTGAAATTATCTAAATTTATCAAGGACTATTCCCCGCTCTGCCCAAAACAGTGTGGGGAAACGGCTGATTTAAAACATATGCTGTGGTCTTGCCCGAAAGTGGTCCCGATTTGGGAATCTATTAGAGATTGGCTAGAAAGAATCCTCAACTTGGAGATCCCCCTGGACCCGTGGCTGTTCCTCGTGGGCAGACGGCCTCAGGACGTGTCTAACGCGACACTCAAATTGGTTGCACATTTCGCAACCGCCACGAGGTGTGAGATCGCAGCAGTATGGAGACAACAGGAATTACCCACTATAGCTAAAATCAGGAACAGAATTTGGCATGTCTGCCAGATGGAACAGTTGACGAGTTGGATCAACGACTCTGGCTCCAAATTTCTAAACGTATGGGCCCCATGGCTGGCCCAAACAGACATCCCGGGGGTGGACGCCGCCACAATTTTGCATTAATATAGATAAATGCGTTCTCCTTGGACAAAGCAGACCAGACGAGATGATGACATAGCGACGGAGAACATAGAACCACCGGGATATCCACAACACACCCTAGCGTACACATAGAGCTAATAGCAGATCCTCCGCTCCGATGCAGCAGTTACAGGTGCCCCCCACCCCCACCCACCCTAATGTGTCTCACCCCAGTCTAGTTTGTCCTGTCCGTCTTAGTGATGTGGTTTACGTGTGGTTTGTTACGTCTGTCTCATGTCCTGTCTACGTGTCACGGTTTTGATGACAAAATTGGGTATTCTGTAACGTATGCCAATAGGTGGTGATGTTATGTATGCTCTGTAATACCAAATAAAAATGAGAGTTATAAAAAAAAAAAAAACAGGGTGAGAGGAATTGGTCCACCTCCCTAAGTAAGGTTGCATCAGCTCTACTCAGAGGCTGATGGCTCCCCTTCTCCAACGGCCAATTGATATAGGCTCTCTCTGTCACCCTGGGCCAGCCAGGTGACAGACTCAGCAGACTCTAACTCTGGACTGAACTCTTAACTCTGACACACACTTCTACTAAATAGGAAGTGCACTGCTCTTTATGATATTGGCAGGCACTGCCCCTGTGTCTCTGCCTTCCACGCAGGGTCAGGTACCAATTTCAGGAATGTCCCGTTATTAGCGTAAACACAACAGAGTTCCATGGATCTAGCATTAAGACTGTAAGCTCTGCAGGCCAGGGATTTCCTTTCCTATTGTCTGATTTTGTTTGTTGCACTTATTGTACTATAATTCCCTGTACTGTATTGCCTCTCTTATAAAGCGCTATATAAATAAAGATTTCCATACATAATATATCTTAATGCATCTTAAGACACCTTAGAGTTCCCTCTATAAGACACTTTATGGTCCACTCAAGTGAATAGTCTGTAAGGAGTCTAAGGCTGCGTCCATAGAAGGACAAGCAGCGCTGAGGCGTGCGGACGCTCCGCGCTGAGCCCCTGCATCCTCAATGAGGATGCCTTGAGAGGGGGCTCATGCGAGCGTCCGCGGGCGTGCTCAGGCTTTGGAGTTTTCAGCCGAGCGCCAAGCTGTTTTTCAGCGCGCTGTCGGCTGAAAACATCCAATCAGCCTTAAGCAGCGTCAACGTCACGGCGCCGTGACATTGACGTCAGTGCATCGCGGGCGATTGGCCCAGCGACGTCACTGCCCCGCCTCCAACCACCTCCCCCCGGCTCCCTTCGCGCACGCTGGCTCCGTGGAATCGGGCTGACTTAAGCAGGAGAGCCTCAGCGTTAGCTCGCATCCGCTCTCCCCACCCCTCTATGGCCCGGGCCTTAGTTACTGTACAGCATTGTAAAGTGCCTTGCTGGCCTAGTACAATTTAGTAAATATCCTAAACAATGTCGTCTTAGGCAAAATGTTGCTGATCTTTGCTCTAAAAATGACTATGAACTAAAGAGAAATAACAATCTCCCTTGTGAGCACATTCACATGTCTCAGACAGGTCTGCAACCCTGCTTTTCACCATTATCCCATACAGCTTCCACTGCAGCCAGGGACTCTGGGAAATGACATGCAAATGAGCACAGTGTCACCTTTTGCTTCAAATCTATTTTAAATGAAATTAGCCTTGTACTTCTGGTGGAGAGAGTAGGGGTTTGCTGCTTTATACGTTACATATTATTAAATGTTAACATCAAACAAATATTGTCATTATGTTTGGTGCTACTTATTTCTTTTTCATTAGGATTTATTTATTCATCTTTCATTATTATTATTTACTAGCTGAGAGACCCGGCGTTGCCCGGGATGTAAATGCGTAATAGGTAGTATTATTTATAACTCGTGGAACAATAGGTGAGTATTTGTTGTAAAGGTTTCGGGGGGGGGGAGAAAGGGGAGCGGGGGGGGGGGAGAAAGGGGAGCGGGGGGGGGAGAAAGGTGAGCGGGGGGGGGAGAAAGGGGAGCGGGGGGGGAGAAAGGGGAGCGGGGGGGGGGAGAAAGGGGAGCGGGGGGGGAGAAAGGGGAGCGGGGGGGAGAAAGGGGAGCGGGGGGGGGGGAGAAAGGGGAACGGGGGGGGAGAAAGGGGAGCGGGGGGGGAGAAAGGGGAGCGGGGGGGGGGGAGAAAGGGGAGCGGGGGGGGGGAGAAAGGGGAGCGGGGGGAGGAGAAAGGGGAGCGGGGGGGGAGAAAGGGGAGCGGGGGGGGAGAAAGGGGAGCGGGGGGGGAGAAAGGGGAGCGGGGGGGAGAAAGGGGAGCGGGGGGGGAGAAAGGGGAGCGGGGGGGGGAGAAAGGGGAGCGGGGGGGGGAGAAAGGGGAGCGGGGGGGGGAGAAAGGGGAGCGGGGGGGGGGAGAAAGGGGAGCGGGGGGGGAGAAAGGGGAGCGGGGGGGGAGAAAGGGGAGCGGGGGGGGAGAAAGGGGAGCGGGGGGGGAGAAAGGGGAGCGGGGGGGAGAAAGGGGAGCGGGGGGGGAGAAAGGGGAGCGGGGGGGGGGGAGAAAGGGGAGCGGGGGGGGGAGAAAGGGGAGCGGGGGGGGGGAGAAAGGGGAGCGGGGGGGGGGGGGAGAAAGGGGAGCGGGGGGGGGGGGGGAGAAAGGGGAGCGGGGGGGGGGGGAGAAAGGGGAGCGGGGGGGGAGAAAGGGGAGCGGGGGGGGAGAAAGGGGAGCGGGGGGGGGAGAAAGGGGAGCGGGGGGGGGAGAAAGGGGAGCGGGGGGGGGAGAAAGGGGAGCGGGGGGGAGAAAGGGGAGCGGGGGGGGGAAGGGGAGCGGGGGGGGGGGAAAGGGGAGTGGGGGGGGGGGGGAGAAAGGGGAGCGGGGGGGGAGAAAGGGGAGCGGGGGGGGGAGAAAGGGGAGCGGGGGGGGAGAAAGGGGAGCGGGGGGGGGGAGAAAGGGGAGCGGGGGGGGAGAAAGGGGAGCGGGGGGGAGAAAGGGGAGCGGGGGGGGGGGAAGGGGAGTGGGGGGGGGTGGAGAGCGGTGGGCATATGTATTGTCATAATTTATGTATGGGCATTTCCCCCCCCCCCGTTCCCCGTGACTCCCCCCCCCCCCCCGTTCCCTGTGACTCGCGCTCCCCCCCCCGGCGGCCGCTTGGTCCCCCGATGTGCCGTCCTGCTGAGTGAGGCGTGCAGGCGGCTGCAGGAAGCGCCCTGTGTGGGCCTAAGACTCACGCTCCCCCCCCCCCCCCCCGGCACCCGCTCGATGTGGCGTCTGGCTGAGCGGCGGTAGGAAGCGCCCTGTGTGGGCCTGAGGCTGAGGCGGGACGCGCAGTGGGCCTGAGGCTGAGGCGGGACGCGCAGTGGGCCTGAGGCTGAGGCGGGACGCGCAGTGGGCCTGAGGCTGAGGCGGGACGCGCAGTGGGCCTGAGGCTGAGGCGGGACGCGCAGTGGGCCTGAGGCTGAGGCGGGACGCACAGTGACTTACCTGAGCGGGTGGTAGCGCCGGGGAGGTAAGGGAGCGGCTGGGGTAGGAGGGCCGCGCTTCCCGTCCAGAGCCAGTGCAGGATGGCGCACGTGAGGGGGGGGGGAGGGGGGCGGACAGAGGGTGTGTGTGTGTGTATAGAGCTGCTGTGTTGTGTGTGTGTGTGTGTGTGTGTATAGAGCTGCTGTGTTGTGTGTGTGTGTATAGAGCTGCTGTGTTGTGTGTGTGTGTGTATAGAGCTGCTGTGTTGTGTGTGTGTGTGTGTGTGTGTGTGTATAGAGCTGCTGTGTTGTGTGTGTGTGTGTATAGAGCTGCTGTGTTGTGTGTGTGTGTGTATAGAGCTGCTGTGTTGTGTGTGTGTGTGTGTATAGAGCTGCTGTGTTGTGTGTGTGTGTGTGTATAGAGCTGCTGTGTTGTGTGTGTGTGTGTGTGTGTATAGAGCTGCTGTGTTGTGTGTGTGTGTGTGTGTGTGTATAGAGCTGCTGTGTTGTGTGTGTGTGTGTATAGAGCTGCTGTGTTGTGTGTGTGTGTGTGTGTATAGAGCTGCTATGTTGTGTGTGTGTGTGTGTGTGTGTATAGAGCTGCTGTGTTGTGTGTGTGTGTGTGTGTATAGAGCTGCTGTGTTGTGTGTGTGTGTGTGTGTATAGAGCTGCTGTGTTGTGTGTGTGTGTGTGTGTATAGAGCTGCTGTGTTGTGTGTGTGTGTGTGTGTGTGTATAGAGCTGCTGTGTTGTGTGTGTGTGTGTGTATAGAGCTGCTGTGTTGTGTGTGTGTGTGTGTGTGTGTGTGTATAGAGCTGCTGTGTTGTGTGTGTGTGTGTGTATAGAGCTGCTGTGTTGTGTGTGTGTGTGTGTGTATAGAGCTGCTGTGTTGTGTGTGTGTGTGTGTGTGTGTGTGTGTGTGTGTGTATAGAGCTGCTGTGTTGTGTGTGTGTGTGTGTGTGTATAGAGCTGCTGTGTTGTGTGTGTGTGTGTGTATAGAGCTGCTGTGTTGTGTGTGTGTGTGTATAGAGCTGCTGTGTTGTGTGTGTGTGTGTGTGTGTATAGAGCTGCTGTGTTGTGTGTGTGTGTGTGTGTGTGTATAGAGCTGCTGTGTTGTGTGTGTGTGTGTGTGTGTGTATAGAGCTGCTGTGTTGTGTGTGTGTGTGTGTGTGTGTATAGAGCTGCTGTGTTGTGTGTGTGTGTGTGTATAGAGCTGCTGTGTTGTGTGTGTGTGTGTGTGTGTGTATAGAGCTGCTGTGTTGTGTGTGTGTGTGTGTGTGTATAGAGCTGCTGTGTTGTGTGTGTGTGTGTGTGTGTGTATAGAGCTGCTGTGTTGTGTGTGTGTGTGTGTGTGTATAGAGCTGCTGTGTTGTGTGTGTGTGTGTGTGTGGGCCGTCACTCCGCCTCAGGCCAATGAGAGGTGTGCGGGGGCGGGCGACCCAAGGGACCAATGAGATTTCCCCTAGGGACACCGGACATCCAGGCAGGCAAACATACAGTGCTTTCACTAATATAGTATAAGATTAACTTTATTATATTTGTTGTTGTCATTATTATTATTGTTTACTGTTAGCTGGAGTATGGCTCACCCAAGAACCACTTTCCCCTGTATGGGGGGCAGACATAGTGCAGACTTGACCCCTGACATTTATAAAAAGATGTTGGAATATGTGACACTGCTGCTTAATAAACACAAACACAGGCGCGCCATGTATTGTTCTGACATTGGTTTATTACACAGAGACACGTCTTTATAGAGGGTTGTCACACTAACAGCCTGGAAGGGGTTAATGCAGGGTCACCAGCCCAGCCCCCCTCTCCTATGATTGGTTGCTGCTCTCGTACAGGAGCCGCGATTGGTCCCCTGTCAATGTCAGAAAAGGCGCGCCAGTTTTGCTGTCTCCATGGCGACCATGGCGGCCGCCGGAGATCGGCCTGCAGCGCGGCCCGGCTTCCAGGTTACCTCCCCGCCGGTGAAGATGTTAGCGGGGCGGCTGAGGGAATGCGTGCGGCGGCGGCCCGGTTCCTTCTGGCTGGAGAAAGGAGCCGGCGGGCTGGAGGTGGGCCTGGTGTGGATGCAGGGCCGGGTGCTGCACGTACGGCCCGAGCGCGGCGTCACCGTGCGGCTGAGCGACGACACTCACACCTTCACCGTGTGCGGGGCCGACCGGGTGCCCAAGGGCAAGCCCTGCCTGCAGCCAGGTAACCGGGGGGTCCGCACGCCCTGCCTGCAGCCAGGTAACCGGGGGGGTCCGCAAGCCCTGCCTGCAGCCAGGTAACCAGGGGGTCCGCAAGCCCTGCCTGCAGCCCGGTAACCGAGGGGTCCGCAAGCCCTGCCTGCAGCCCGGTAACCTGGGGGGTCCGCAAGCCCTGCCTGCAGCCAGGTAACCGGGGGGTCAGCAAGCCCTGCCTGCAGCCAGGTAACCGGGGGGGTCAGCAAGCCCTGCCTGCAGCCAGGTAACCGGGGGGGGTCCGCAAGCCCTGCCTGCAGCCAGGTAACCGGGGGTCCGCAAGCCCTGCCTGCAGCCAGGTAACCGGGGGGGTCCGCAAGCCCTGCCTGCAGCCAGGTAACCGGGGGGGTCAGCAAGCCCTGCCTGCAGCCAGGTAACCGGGGGGGGTCCGCAAGCCCTGCCTGCAGCCAGGTAACCGGGGGTCCGCAAGCCCTGCCTGCAGCCAGGTAACCGGGGGGTCCGCAAGCCCTGCCTGCAGCCAGGTAACCGGGGGGTCTGCAAGCCCTGCCTGCAGCCACGTAACTGGGGGGTCCGCAAGCCCTGCCTGCAGCCAGGTAACCGGGGGGTCAGCAAGCCCTGCCTGCAGCCACGTAATCGGGGGGTCCGCAAGACCTGCCTGCAGCCAGGTAACCAGGGGGTCCGCAAGCCCTGCCAGCAGCCAGGTAACCGGGGGTCCGCAAGCCCTGCCTTCAGCCACGTATTTGGGGGGTCCGCAAGCCCTGCCTGCAGCCAGGTAACCGGGGGGGTCCGCAAGCCCTGCCAGCAGCCAGGTAACCGGGGGGTCCGCAAGCCCTGCCTGCAGCCAGGTAACCGGGGGGTCCGCAAGCCCTGCCTGCAGCCAGGTAACCGGGGGGTCCGCGCGTGGCTATCACTGTCCTGCCTCACACGGGAGGAGGGTGCCATGATTTCTTCTCCCGCCCCCTAAACAGCAACACCAGCCTCTCACCCTCTCACCCTCTAGCGTCACCTAGATAGAAGCCAGGCAGATCCCACTGGTTTTCTATGAATCGCAACTGATTTTAAAGTCCTGTTTATATCAGCAGTCAGGTCTGATATAAAACAGTAGTAATGTTTCCACCGCCAGTGTATGCAGCGCTGTACATAGAATGTTTGCAGGCGCGAGCCGCTACCCCATAGAGCTTACAATCTATGTCTGAAGCACTTATTCCCATGACCTGTTATTTGTAATTTATATGATTGTCACATGTATTACTGCTGGGAAGCGCTATGTACATTTAATGGCGCTATATAAAAAAAGACATTTGTAGCCCTTTTTCTGACACTCTAAGCGACTTCGGGTAACTGCGCGCACCTGCGGCTCCAGGAGATCTGAGCCTCCGCTAGCTGGGAGCCTGGGGTAACACTTATTAGCGCAGCGCCTCCACTTACCCAGGATCACCGTCATGTAAGATTCCCCTGGGCAAGAAACACACCGATACAATGCGTGCAACCAACTTTACTATGTGCAATAATAAACTTATACTCTATATGAACCGTGGCAATAACCCAATATGCATACACTTATCTTATAACACTATACTTATACTCTATCATACCCTAACACCGCTAACGGATAATGTCCTTCTAACATCAGTGGCTCGGCCACACCCCTAGGGAATATTGTCCTGTACAATAGTGGCTCAGCCACGCTCTTATGAGTGTCTCTATCCCGTCACCGCGTGCCCCACACACCGTGTCCGTGTAATAGTACGATAGCGGTGTGTACTCGCTAGTGTCTCCCTATAGTTATGCCTAAGGCGGGATCAGCGCCTGTTGACCGGTGTTGGTGCACTTGACGTATCTACTACCTTCCGGTCACGGCGGTGACCGGTAATACTTGGAAAAGGATCAGCCGAATCCTTGCTTGTCTGGGATGTCCGCAGTGCAGCTGTCTGGTCCCAAGCAGCTCACCAGCAAACCTGCTCCGCACGCTTGTCCCTAACTGTGTACACAGTAAGGTGACTGATCGCTAGCACTATGGCCGTCCCTGCAGCACAGCAGCACACTGTGACTCAGGGGTTTCTCCTAAGGGCCTGCGGGGTAAAGCTAGCCTATGCAGGCGGGTCACGGACCCCCTGCACACATACACCCTCCTCCGTTACCTTCCAGATCCCCTCTGACTAGCCTCTCCCCCACGCTTCCCTTTCCTCCTCCCGTAATTCTAGCCTTCCGATTGGCTCCTCAAGTCAGGTGACTGCCCAGGAGCTCATGGGAGTTGTAGTTCCTCAGCGGAGCTTCTCTGCCTTGAGCTGCACAGACTCACAGCTATTGCATCAGCGCAGACCTCCACATGACTCTCCTGAACAGTCAAAACACCAACTGAACACACATATGAGGCTCCTACCACATCCCTACACATACATCTATTATTTGGTGCCTGCGGCACAGGGAGATAACGTGACTTGCTCAAGGTCACAAGGTATGGGGGGGGGGGGATTGAGTGTGTGTGGGGGGGGATTGAGTGTGTGGGGGGGGATTGAGTGTGTGTGTGGGGGGGGGGGTTGAGTGTGTGTGGGGGGGGGATTGAGTGAGTGTGTGTGGGGGGGGATTGTGTGTGTGGGGGGGATTGAGTGTGTGTGTGTGTGTGGGGGGGGGATTGAGTGTGTGTGTGGGGGGGAATTGAGTGTGTGTGTGTGTGGGGGGATTGAGTGTGTGTGGGGGGGATTGAGTGTGGGGGCGGGGATTGAGTGTGTGTGTGTGGGGGGGATTGAGTGTGTATGTGTGTGGGGGGGATTGTGTGTGTGTGTGGGGGGGGATTGTGTGTGTGTGTGGGGGGGGATTGAGTGTGTGCGTGGGGGGATTGAGTGTGGGGGGGGGATTGAGAGTGTGTGGGGGGGGGGATTGAGTGTATGGGGGGGATTGAGTGTGTGTGTGTGTGGGGGGATTAAGTGTGTGCGGGGGGGATTGAGTGTGTGTGGGGGGGGATTGTGTATGGGGGGGGATTGAGTGTGTTTGTGTGTGGGGGGGGTGTGTTTGTGTGTGGGGGGGATTTTGTGTGTGTGTATGGGGGGGGGATTGTGTGTGTGTGTGGGTGGGGGATTGAGTGTGTGTGTGGGGGGATTGAGTGTGTGTGTGGGGGGATTGAGTGTGTGTGTGTGGGGATTGTGTGTGTGTGTGTGTGGGGGGGGGGAGTGAGTGTGTGTGTGTGTGGGGGGGGGGGGATTGTGTGTGTGTGTATGTGGTGTGTGTGTGTATGTGGTGATTGATTGAGAGAGAGAGAGTGTGTGTTGTAATGCAGTGGTGCGCAAACTGGGGGGGGGGCAATAAGGTGCAAGATTTAGGGGGGCGCAGGCGACGTGCGGCGAAATCTGGGTGCGCGGGCCGGCAGACGCTTTGCGCGGGAGGACGAAAAAGCTGTACGCGAGGGGCGGCCAATAAGATGTGCACGGGCGGGCAGCCGAAGATGTGTGCGGGTGGCTGAACAAGATAGTGCAGGTGGCGGCCTCGTGATGGTGTGTGCGCACGCGCAGGGGCTTCGGGGGTACGGGGAGGAGCACGCCCGAGCACGGTGAAGTCAAACGCCCCTCCCGGTGTCTGCCCTGCAATAGCGCTGTGTTCCTGCTCTCCTCCGCTGGCAGCCTGCTTCGCTGCGATCCTCTGCGAGGGAAAGGGTCGGCTGCCACTGTATCAATCACACTATGAATGTACAGAAATAATAAAAAAAAGTGAAAACATTGAAAACGGAAAAAATAAATAAGGTAGAAACAAAAAGGGGGGGGAGATGGAAGGGAGGTAGCAAAGAGGTGGATGAATGCCCCCCAAAAGTATTGCCTTTGTGCACGTACGCTCTCCCAAGCTCAGCGCTTGGGGAGACAAACAAAATTGACTTTGAAGTGCGCTCAGCAGAAGTCAATGCACACACACAGCCACACACACACAGACACACACACACAGACACACACACACACACACACACACACACACACACATACAGCCACACACAGCCACACACACACACACACAAATAGCCCCGATCCACGCTTGCAAAATGATGCAGGACACCCTGCGCTCAGGCTTGGAGAGTTGGTGATGTCACCGCTCTCAGCGGCAGCGTGGACGCAGCCTAATTTTGCAAGCGCGAGCTGTTGAAATATGTAAGTATTTATAGACATATTTGGATTTATATTGTATACCGTTTAATAAAGGTTTTTTTTTTTTCATGTGATTTTGATTACGTCAGCCAGGGGGGGCCCGAGAAATTTTATGGATGAAAAGGGGGGCTCGGCATAAAAAGTTTGCTCACCCCTGCACTAAGCTGCGCTTTCAGCTCATAGACCTCACATTATAAACGTGTAATTATAGTCTCACCTTAATGTAGTGTAAAAGAAAATGATGTACAGATTTGGTCGCATCTATTAACGCAGGTTAACGGTGGCAGAACGTTAACGCAGCTCTATTTGAACAAATGGCACAGCGCTATATTTCTTAAATGGGTGCAATTTATTGCATTATTTGTGTAATCTTATCAGGTGGTACAGGCATACCCCGCATTCACGTACACAATGGGACCGGAGCATGTATGTAAAGTGAAAATGTACTTAAAGTGAAGCACTCCCTTTTCCCCACTTATCGATGCATGTACTGTACTGCAATCATCATATACGCGCATAACTGATGTAAATAACGCATGTGTAGCAGTCTCTATAGTCTCCCCGCTTGCGCACAGCTTTGGTACAGGTAGGGAGCCGGTATTGCTGTTCAGGACGTGCTGACAGGCGCATGCGCGAGCTGGCGTTTGCCTATTGGGTGATATGTCCTTACTCGCGAGTGTACTTAAAGTGAGTGTCCTTAAACCGGGGTATGCCTGTACACTTGTACAGGAAATCCTAAAGTTGATGTCCCTGGGGCAGCTGAGGGATTTTCACCCATTCAGTCCTGGAGGGTCCTGCGCCCCCCTCCTGCATTTCCTAATCATGTGTTCGCTCCTTAGGCCTCGGATATTTTATTTATTTATAAAATGTTTTACCAGGAAGGAAGCAATACTTGAAAATGAGGTAACTCTCAATGTATGTCCTGGGCACAGAGTTATGATGACAGATACATGGTTACAAATCCATAGTTACATTAAGTGAACATGGTATACATTATATACAAGACATTGCATGCACAGTTAGAGATAATATATATATTATAGGCGCATGTAACCGTTACAGACCAGATTAAAATGTGAGACAGCCTTCGTTTTGAAAGCACTTAGACTGGTGGCATCTGCAAGAGTCTCTGGTAGGTTGTTCCAGTTTTGGGGTGCACGGTAAGGCCGTGATTATACCCGAAGCGGCGGAGCGCAGAACGTTGTGCGCCACCAAAACAAATAAAAGTTTTCCTATGAGCGCACACTAAGAATGGGTGACCAACGAGGCGGCCAAGTGCGCAAATTTTCGAACAGATCCAAGAATTTTATTTTCTGGAGCGATGGCCGCGTCATGTGAGCGGTTCAGCCAATGAGACTGAACCACTCACGTGACATCATGGCCTCGCCTCCCGATGCCTCCTGCCTGCAGTGCAAGTTTCGGGCAGCGCATCGCATTGAGGTAGCGTGCGTGTCCCGCCGCCGGTGGTATAATGAAGGCCTATGAGGAGGAGCGGACGGATACTTTGTTGAACCTTAGGACCATGAGCAGTCTGTTGGAGTCTGATCTCAGATGATAAGTGCTACACGTGGTAGGGGTGAGGAGCTTGTTCAGATAGGTGGGTAGCTTGCCGAGAAAGTATTTCAAGGCAAGACAGGAAAGATGAACTTTGCGCCTAGACTCTAGTGATGACCAATCTAGTTCTTTGAGCATTTCGCAGTGATGTGTGTTGTCGTTGCATTGGAGGACAAAGCGACATATTGAATTGTAGAGGGTATCAAGGTTGCTAAGGTGGGTTTGGGGTGCTGTGCCATATACTACAGTATGTCCCCATAGTCGATAATTTGCATTGGCTTCTGCTGTGTGATATAGTGCGTGTGCGACAGAGCACATGGCGTTGTGCGCGCCTGTCGCCTGAGTGATCTGTGGACTTTAGATCGCTCGTGACGGGGAGGCGTGGCCGTGACATCACTAGGCCTTCCCTAATGTCTCTCACGGGAGACCAGGAGATTTTACACTTATTTTTACCGGGATCATTCGCTAGGCAAACAAGGTGGTAAGAACAAAATGCAGTTTATTCGGGTAAACCCGCGTACAACACAATGAATACACAAAATACAGCTAAAAGCACACTTGCTGGGGGTGAAATCTAGGCTCTACTAGGTGCAGGGCGAATGCTTCGGTACGCTTAACCTGACCGGGATATACACCCGGGCTTTCTGGTCCTCTTTTTGGCTTCAGTTCCTAGCCGCGACCGCTACGTTCCAAATGAGAACTTGAACTTCACGTCTGACTTAGTCTCTGCAGGGCAGACTTTTCCTAGCTTCAAAACCAAGCCGGTTGCTCTGGTATTCGTGACAGCAACTTTGAAAAGTCCGCCCTAGCTTCATCGACACAAGTCACTAGATCGTCTGGTTCTCTGACTGGGGTTTTCTCCTTACATACCCTCCACTGTTCTATGTTCAGCATGGAGGAAGGAGCGACCAATTGGAGCATGGGAAACCCTGCCGCCAACCGATAAGAATAGGGGCTCGTCCTTTGACTGACGCCAGAGGAGGGGACGGGCTAAGCCGGCTCGGGATGACCCGTGGGCGGGACATACGGATTGACCAATGGGAAAACGTGCCGACATTTTGCTGCTTCCCCTAGTCAACCCCTTGTCACCTACTGGGCAGACTCCACTGAGTCTGGCAGATCAGAGTGTCCTCCCCGCAGGGGGTCTCTGTTCTCCGGACCCAGTACTAAGCCCTGCCCTGGCCACTTCACACCCCGACACCTCTCAACATCCCTTCTCCTCTCCGATGTCTATGCAGACTTCCCGGCACCTATATGGATGCCTGAGCTGGCTGAATAGACATTTATAGTAAAAGCACATGTAACGGTATTTCTGGCCCGGCCTGACCCACCCAATCTCACATTGGCCCCTGTGGTCTAACCGGTCCCCATTACAGTGTGATAGTGTCTGGTGGTGCACCTGTTGGCAACAGGACTCCTGAGTCTCCCGCATGATGGTGTGTGGGGAGGACCCGTCCAGACAGGCAGCTGAGGTAGTGTGCGGAGTCCTACCTAGTTCCAGTGCAGCGCCTCCACCTCATCAGGGTCCCTTCGGTCACTTGGGGATGGTCCTGACGAGGAACTCCTCTGTGGTGCTCCTCTCTGTACATTCACTCCACACATGTACACGAGAGGGTTTGTGATTAAGAGCATCTTTATTGGTTGAGGTGGGCTAACTGCCCCTCGCAGTAGTTTCTCTAGCCACTCATTGTCCCTCAGTGCTTCCCTTTGAAAGGTGTAATTCTCCTTTAATAGGGATTCCCTATCCCAGCCGGGATGTCTTTACCCTGTGCCAGGTCCCTGGACACAGTCTTCCTGTTCAGCTACTATAACATAACTCTCGCAGACTATTCAGAACTCCTACAGAACTCAGGACTCAGATAGAACTAACTATTAGACACAGTGCTGTGCCTTATGTACACTCTGGAAGCTGACACACCTCTGACATCACTAACCATGGAATCAGAGCATGTGACCACTCCCATCCATACACAGGGCACCCCACCAGGGTGTGAGGGCAAACCTCCATAATTACTGCTGGCATGCCCACAACTTACCAGGCCTTACTGTCAGCAGGAGAGATGACTGTAGCCATTTTACATGACCGCTACACACAAATGAAATAAAACATACTTTAATACATAGGATAACTTGGGCAGACTCATAGCTGTAAGGGAAATAGGACTGGGATATCTGGGCTTGAAAATCAGGAGTCACTGGGCAGCCCTGGTGTAATTCAACCCACGTACTGGCAAATCATGCCTGCACGCCAGGGAGAATTAGGAGACTACTGATATCTTTGCCCCCCCCAAACTCCTGCAAACAACATGATTGCATTTCTACCCAAATATCTCACCTAAAACTTACATATAGAACGTTTCATGAGTCTTAGGCTCAGGGAACATGAAAAGTGGAAACGAAGCAAAAGGAAAAAGCAGGCACTAATACTCGGGAAAGTAAAAAAAGGTTGAATGAAATCCAGGAGAGCGTGTGCCCATAAAGACTATTTTAATGGAAACCACAAAAAATATACAGCTACATTACGGGGTACACAAACCCCCACCAACGCGGCTCGAATTGCGTTGGTGGGGGTCTGTGTACCCCGTAATGTAGCTGTATTTTTTTTGTGGTTTCCATTAAAATAGTCTTTTTTTATGGGCACACGCTCTCCTGGATTTCATTCAACCTTTTTTTACTTTCCCGAGTATTAGTGCCTGCTTTTTCCTTTTGCTTCGTGTCAAGTCATCCAGAAAAAACAGAAGCACACCCCCTACTGTGAAAGAAGAAACCTGGACAGCCAAAAGGACATTACCAACTGTAACTGTGAGTTATTTTATCACAAGCACATTCTCCATTCTGACATTATATGCTGGGACACTTTATTGTGTGGCCCCTTACTACAGTGCTCGTGGGGGCCCTAGCCCACTAGTCAGATTACAATGGAGCAGTGATTAATACATGATTGTTCTGTGTCCTATGGATTGACTATCCCTTATCCATTATCCAGGGGGTTTTCATTTCGGGAATCATTATATACATTTATTGAACGTTACAATTTTTGTACTACATATTTTGAGGCTTTTTTTCAGAGCACCACACATTTTTTCCATTTTTCTATGAAAAGTGGACAGGCAGGGGACACTTTAACGTTCACATGTTATAATGCCGGGCCCCTGGCTTATGGTGCCAGGTAGCTGCCAGGGGCCCACCGTTCCAGTGGTAACCTTTATTGTATAGCCTGGTTACCCCCTTTATCGTATAGCCTGGCACCCCCTTTGGAGGGAAGTATTATGGGAAAGGGGGGGGTCCCAGAGTTGAAATGAATGCGGTTCAGCTTGGGGAGACCCTCTGCTTCAATCCTGTTTTAAAAAAAAAAAATTTTATAAAAAGCGAGTGACTTGCTCCTTCAGAATACTGATTTTCATGTTCGGTTAAAGCCTTACTTCACAAATGTAGTAAAGTGCTTTAAAACATTTTTTTGATTTCAACCTTCCCCAGCGATCTCATCTGTCTATCTTAACCTTGTGTCGCTCTGCTCCTTACTTCCCTTCTCCTTTCCCACTCAACCTGTCTTCACCAACCTACTAACACTTCTCTACCTCCTTTGATACCTAACCTACCAAGTCCTACTTCACGTCCCCCTTCACTCCACTTCCAGTCACCACTCCCACTATCTAACTTGCACATTTCTATAGCTTTCTGATTTCCTCACTTCTCCACATTTATTCTTCTTTCTTTCTAGCTCCCTACTTCCTCTCCTCCTTGCTCTCCCCTCTACCACTTCCTTACTACTTGCTGCATCCCTACCCCACTTTAAATTCAAGTCTACTTCCTTACTCCTTCTTATAGTATTGTCTCCTTAAATGTCTCCACTTCGGCTTATTTCCTCTCATCTACTTGCTTTTATCCTCTTACTAACTCCCTCTCTATCACTCACCCTGCCCTTACTCGCTTAATGGTTCTGCCGCTACGGCGCTATACTAATTCCCTTCCCGTATGTCTTTCTATTCTTCCCAGATGCAAAATTCAAAAAGCCCGCGTTGGGCCGGTGAGGTGACTAATCCAGGCCTGCGCGGGTCATCCGGCGCATTCTGGACGCCTTGATGGGCTTACGGCTGTCCTTGGTCTTGCTGGTGACGTCATCTGGTCGCGCCGGTGGGAGCTGGTTCCGCGCCACCTCCAAGATGGCGCCGCTCCTTCCGGGGCACAGCTGTGATGCGTATCCGGGGGGCGGCCATTTTGGAAGACGTCTCTCACCAGTGCGGAGGTGCGTGCGCCCGCTCCTGTTTCCCGCTCACCGCTCTCTTCCTGCTCCTGCGGTTCACTGTGGATTCCCGCCTTCTAGAGCTGCTTCGCCATCTTGTGTCGGGGGCCGCCATCATCAGAAAGGTAGGCCGCAAATTTTCTCACCAGGGATTCAGTTTCAGCGCAGGTTGCTTGATCACTGGACATCTGTAGTTGGGGTGTCGGGGATCACCGCTCTTTCACTCGGGGGTGAGTTTCTTTATTTGGTGACAGCTTCACCGTGGCCGGGGACCAGACCTCAAGTAGGGGGACGAGAACTGGAGGAGAAGCAAAGAAACACAGGTTGCTGAGGCCATGACACCGAGGGATTAGCCTGATACACTACAGGGGTGAACAAAGCCGGGACAGACTCTGGTTATGCATAGTATATGTTAGGTTTTATTCATTCAAGCTCAGGAAGAGCGAGGCAGGAGTGGGGGGGAGTGACCTGCTTCAAAAATCCGCATGGGCCACGCACTAGGGGGGAGGAGGGTGGATCTCCTGGGCCCTAGTGAAGTCCTTTGGGACTGGACGCGGTGGGTGAGTGAACTTCATCCCACGTTTCCTCCGGGCGGTTGGAGAGGAGTCCAGCTTCCCAAAGGCGGTGATCTCGTCAAGGAGGCGACGTCGCCGAGACGACGAGAATTCTACTGTCTTTTGTCTTGTCTAGTGTTTGTTGTGTCCCCCCAGGTGTACCCTCTTGTGTGCTCCCCCTTGTGTATTGCTGTAGGTGGTGAAGTGAGGTATTGCAGTTCGAGAAGAAGAGGAGGTCGGGATTGTGGTCCAGGTGCATCAATCAAGAACAGATATCGGCAGCAAAGTCATCTCATACTTTTAAATGAGTAAGGAACTCAGGCTAGTATCACATAACATTAAGGGGTTTAACAGCCCGGTTAAACGCAGAATCGCCTTCCGAGATTATAAGCGTAAAGGGGCAGAAATTCTGTTTCTGCAAGAAACACACTTCTCTCAAGACAACTACCCCAAATTCCTGGATAAGGACTACCCGACACACTTTTTGTCTTCCGCGAAAGTCAAAAAAAAAGGGGTGGCCATACTAATTCATAAAAGAATACCGTTCGTACCCGATAGGACTTTCAAAGATAAAGAGGGCAGATTCCTCATAGTAAGAGGTGCAATCCAAGGGTTCCCAATTACTCTAGCAACAATATATGCCCCTAATGAGACGGCCCCCGTTTTTTTCTCTACCTTCTTTGGGAAACTCAACAAAGTGGCCAGAGGTAATATCATTGTCGCTGGAGACTTGAACAGGGCACTACGGGAGGACCTTGACAGATGTTCATCCACTAATATTACACACAGATCTGACATACTAACAATTAAAAAAGGGTTACGTGACTGCCAACTACTCGACATCTGGAGGGAACAACACCAGAGACTGAGAGAATACACCTTCTACTCACACCCACATGACACATATAGCAGGATAGATTACTTCCTTGTATCCAAGAGAATGGTCCCTGGGGTCTCTCGCACCGAGATCCATGATATTTCATGGTCAGACCATGCATCTATAGAGCTGCGGTGCACACTAATCCCACTAGACAGACCTAGAGCGAACTGGAAACTAAACGAAATCTTGCTGAAAATCCCAGCCCTACAGGTGGAAATTGGGGAAAAGCTCACACAATACTTCGAGGAGAATGAGGGGAGTGTGGCTACGCACTCCAGACTGTGGGAGGCCCATAAGGCTACCCTCAGGGGGGTCATTATGAATCTGGCCGCTAAACGGAAAAGAGAACGGGAGGGAAAAATTTTGAAGCTAGAGGAACAGCTAGCAGAGCTTTCCTCCCTCCACAAAAAAATAAGAATGCCCACACGTTAACTCAAATACTAGCCACTAAAACTAGTCTTAACCTCCTCCTCTCCGCCCAGGCCGAGAAGGAATTGACCTGGTCCAAGCGGAAATTTTATGAAAAAGCTAACAAGCCTGACACACTACTTGCCAATAAGCTAAAAAAACAAGCTTCCAAACTATCACATTCACGCAATTCGAAACCAAGATGGGGACCTTACCTCCATCCCAGCGAACATAGCAGGGGAATTCAAAAAGTATTACGAAATATTATACAATGGAGATAAGGTAACCCATAATCCGAAAACAAAGGAGGATTTACGGACCTTCTTAATAGAGGCACATTTACCCATTTTGAAGAGATGCGAAAGGGAGGCACTCCAGTCGGACTTCACGATGGAGGAACTCTCTGGGGTCATCAAAGCACTAAAACCGGCTAAAGCCCCAGGGCCAGATGGCTTTTCGAACTTATATTACAATAAATATTTAAAAATTCTAGCCCCCCACATGTTAAAGTTATTCAATGAAATCTTAGCAGGGGCCTCATTCCCAGCACAAATGCTCCAAGCCTCAATATCGGTGATCCATAAACCCGGAAAGGACCCGGCAGACTGTAAGAGCTACCGGCCCATTTCACTGATTAACTTGGACCTCAAAATATACTCTAAACTTATAGCCAACAGGGTGGGTAGTGTTCTTCCCGGGTTAATTCACACGGATCAAGTAGGGTTTATCGGAGGTAGACAAGCGGCAGATAACACCAGGAGAATTATTGACCTAATTGATCTGGCCCAAAAAGAAAAAATTCACTCCATGGTGTTAAGTCTGGACGCTGAAAAAGCCTTCGATAGAATAGATTGGCCCTACCTATCGGAAACACTGAGAGCATTTGGCTTTGAGGGACGCCTCCTGCAGGCCATCCTGGCGTTGTATAAAAACCCAACAGCAAGAGTGAGATATCAAGGTTTCCCCTCAGAACAGTTTGAAATCAAAAGCGGAACACGTCAAGGATGCCCGCTGTCGCCACTACTGTTCGCCTTATGTATAGAGCCTTTGGCGGCACACATCAGAAATAACCCAGATATCTCTGGTATCCCTGTGGGAGACCAAATGCACAAAGCCGCTCTATATGCGGACGATGTCATTCTCACAATAGCCAAATCTCTCACATCTCTCCCAAATGTATTCAACATACTGGGCAAATTTAACCAAATTTCGGGATTTAAGATCAATCAGTCTAAATCAGAAGCCCTCAATATTAATCTACCAAAAGAAGTTGAAAAACTGATTGACCTCAATTTTCAGTTCAAATGGCAACCCTCCGCTATCAAATATTTAGGGGTTTATCTCACAAGGGAGTACAAAACTTTATATAAAGCAAATTTCCCCAAGATCATAAAGACGCTGGGGGAGGATCTCCGAACCTGGATGAAGGGGAGCATCTCATGGATTGGGAGGATACATAGCGTGAAAATGAATCTCCTCCCAAAGATGCTATATCTTTTCCAGAGTCTCCCTATCCCTTTGGTGAAGGCGGACATCCTCTCCCTCCAGTCAAAAATTATAAAATTTATTTGGAACGGGAAAAACCCAAGAATTGCTAAAGGAATATTAAAACGTCCCATTCATCCTGCGGAGGGTGAGCGGTGCCTTGCTTGCAGGCCTACTATAAAGCAGCCCAATTAGGGCAGATTTTCCAATGGCACACAGACCCAAGCCTACGGAGATGGGTTGAGTTGGAGAAGAGATGCTGTGCACCAATTGAAATCCGAAATTTAATCTGGCTACCCAGAGAAGGGGTACGCAAGATGAACAATCCGCTGCAGACCATGGTCAATTCATTATAAGTTTGGGAGGCCACGAAATTCAAATGTAATTTGACTACCAAAACATCATTAATGACACCAATAGTGGGCAACCCAGACTTCGCTCCGGACCTGAATAGCAAAAATTTCTTGATATGGACTCAGAAGGGCTTCTCCCGTCTAAAAGATCTGGAGGGCATAACGACCATACAAACATTTGACCAAATTAAATCCTCTAAGAATATCCCAAACAAATTTTTTAGGTACCTTCAGATCAGAGATTTCTACAATAAAACGCCAATTCGACCGGCGCGAACAAATTTTGAGCAGCTGTGTTCCAGAGATACGGACACAAGGGGACTCACATCTAGAATGTACAGGGAAGTGATCTGCCAGAAGTCGCCCATTGACAATAGACTGAGTTACATGAGACACTGGGAATCAGACCTAGGAGAGACTTTAGAGGACGACGAATGGGACAGAATTATACAGGCGGCGGCGAAAAGCTCAATCTGCACCACATTAAAGGAGAACGCATATAAAGTCCTTATGAGGTGGTATTACACTCCGACGCGCTTAGCGAAATTTGTAAAAGGCTACTCCCCTCTCTGCCCTAAACAGTGTGGGGAAGCAGCTGACCTCCGACATATGTTGTGGTCTTGCACTAAGGGGGCCCCTATTTGGGAACAAATCAGAGATTGGATTCAGCGGATTCTCGATTTGGAGATCCCCCTGGACCCGTGGCTGTTCCTATTGGGCATGCGGATCCAGGGTCTGTCAAATGCGTCGCATAAATTAATCGCGCATTTTGCTACAGCCACAAGATGTGAGATCGCAGCATTATGGAAACAGCAGGAGATACCAATTATCCCTAAGATCAAAAACAGAATTTGGCATGTCTGCCGGATGGAACAATTAACGAGTTTAGTTAATGACTCCGGCACAAATGTTCTAAAGGTCTGGGATCCATGGTTGACCCAGGTAGACATCCCAGGAGTGGACGCCACCTCAATCTTGCACTAATTAAACTAGGTGCGTTCTCCTTTAAGGGCAGATTAGACAACACGACTCAGCGACGCACAGTTAGCAGACCTTCATGTAGTCATAGAATAGGGAAAAACAAATAAAAGAAAGAAACCTCAGAAGAACCTGTCCCAGTTAAAACCCTTAGCTATTGCCTAAAAGGTTGAACAAGAGATATCTAAAAAACTGCACCAGAGCCTGGCAACCTACCACCTCCCTCCCACCCCTAACCTCTTTCCCTGTCCCCTTGTCAAGTTCGTCTGGTCTTGTTTGTAAAGTGTTAAGTGGATGTGTCTTCGAGGCGTCATTACATGTGTTTAACAAAACTGGAAATGTAATAATGGGCTGTGGAACATTGGCTGTATTTGTACTTTCCAATAAAAATTTAAAGTTGAAAAAAAAAAAAAACATTTTTTTATATTGCATTGAGTAATGGAAACCCAGGACAGTGTTGGTGCTAGCTAGATATAAACACTCCAGACATGTACCAATCTTTAAACCCTTGGGTATTTAATGTTGGTACAGATAAGAAGCATGGCTTACTCCAACCCGTTTACCCTGTGGTCAAAATATTAGTACAGCTCAACCCCGTTATAGCGCAATCTGCTATAGCGCGAATCAGCTTTTAATGCTGTCTGAGCGTGGCTCCCGATTTAAAAACATCTCCAAGGTTTTATTTTTATATAATATTCAATGCATTATTGCTAACAGACACACGCTGATACACATATATACACACACCCCTACACCATGCGGGAATTGAACCCATGATCTTTCATATGCTGGTGCAATTCTCTAGCTGCTACACCACAGTATTGGTGTGATGAATCTGACTCTATAAACAAACGTAACATCTACTGCACAGTGCAGTCCATGGGTGATCAGGGTTCAATTCCCGCATGTGTATTATATAAAATGTATTCACTGTTGGGCTGTCATTGATCAGAGAAGGGTCATGTGACCCTCCTGCGCTCAAAAGTCAGTCAAATTGAAAGCTTGGGAGAGCGTATGTAAGCACCTCGGAGCCTGATGAAGTGGAGAGAGCTGCAGATGCCGGGTAAGTCCTCGCAGAACCGTTCTTCCTGATTGCGCCGACCATTTCGCGATCCTGGTTATAACGTGCTCATTATGTGGACCAAGAGCACCGCGTTATAACGGGATTCAGCTGTATTAAGGGTTTCATATTTTTTTTTTTCATTTACAAACCTACTTTACATCCCTATCATTAAAAAATATATATATATATATATATATACACACACACACACACACACACACACACACACACACACACACACACACACAGTTAGGTCCGGAAATAATTGGACACTGACAGAATTTTCATAATTTTGGCTCTGTACGCCACCACAATGGATTTGAAATGAAACAACTGAGATGCAATAGAAGTGTAGACTTTCAGCTTTAATTCAAGGGGTTGAACAAAAATATCGTATGAAACGTTTAGGAATTGCAACCATTTTCATACACAGTCCCCTTATTTCAGGGGCTCAAATGTAATTGGACAAATTAACACAATCATAAATAAAATGTTAATTTTTAATACTTTGTCGAGAATCCTTTGCAGGCAATGACTGAAGTCTGGAACGCATGGACATCACCAAACGCTGGGTTTCCTCCTTTGTGATGCTTTGCCAGGCCTTTACTGCAGCTGTCTTCAGTTGTTGTTTGTTCGTGAGTCTTTCTGCATTAAGTTTTGTCTTCAGCAAGTGAAATGCATGCTCGATCGGGTTGAGATCAGGTGATTGACTCGGCCATTGCAGAATATTTCACTTCTTTGCCTTAAAAACATCCTGGGTTTCTTTCGCAGTATGTTTTGGGTCATTGTCCATCTGTAAAGTGAAGCGCCGTCCAATCAACTTCACTGAATTTGGCTGAATCTGAGCAGACAATATATCCCTATACACTTCAGAATTCATCCGGCTGCTTCTGTCTTCGTTCACATCATCAAAAACCACTAGTGACCCAGTGCCATTGTAAACCATGCATGCCCATGCCATCACTGCCTCCACCGTGTTTTTCAGATGATGTGGTACACAGCAACTCTCTTTTTTAGATGTCCTCATTACACAGACTAATGGGGAGTTACATACTGATCTTTTTAGAAAGGATACATACAGAAATGCCATTTTAAGGGCAGATAACCATCATCCTCCTTCTCTTATTGATGCATTACCTTTTTCACAGAAAGTCCGGGTCTGCAAAATCACGAGCAGGAAGGATAATATTGAACCAGCTATTGGAGAACTACGTAGTAGATTCCTGGCTAGGGGATATCCTCCTGCTGTGTTAGACCGGGCACTGGATAAAGAGGTAAGTGCTACCAAAAATAAGAAGGAGGACAGGCTTGTATTTACCACTACGTACAGTCATAAGCGAAGCAGAGGAAAAGACCTCCCAGCCCGACGCTACAAGCCTGGTAGACAGCGTGTATCACGCGCAGGCTGTATTAACCCCCAGCACATCGGAGACCAACCATGTAGGAATAAGCACTGTAGCTGTGATGAATCCTTGATCACATTGAACGGGAAAACACTGGACACGATGGGCCCTTGGTCCCTCTAAGGATTCATTTTGCTGGGGGTTAATACAGCATGCGCGTGATACACGCTATCTACCAGGATTGTAACATTGGGCTGGGAGGTCTTTTCCTCTGCTTCGCATATTGCTGGTTTGGCCACGGCTGCTCAGCCTGGAATTAAGACTTTCATTATTGACATTATAAGAAGAGGCTTATACCCCGTGAATATGTATGTAATCACTTAATTGGTGATTTGAGAACTGGAGTGCTATCGTTATTTTTTTTTCTAACCATTTATTTATTTATTTTTTGTGGCATCTATTTATTCACATTTTTTCTTTCTGTGGAACATTTTTTTTTATTTCTCTGGAGTGAGTATTCGTGCTATTCCTATCCTGTGTGTTTTTTATTATGGAAGATTATGTAGAAGTGGAGGATGAGGAAGGGGTTACTGATACCTATGCCTTTAACTGTGGAGACACTCACCGTCAGAGGAGGGCAGAGTCAGTTTTTGATGAAGGTGCTAATTTCATCTGTGAAGAGCCTGCTGACTTAATTACCCACTTCCTTACATTGGAAAAACTTATCACAGGACATTAGGTATTGGTGGGACATTACCACTCTTGAGAACTATGCTAGAGTTAAAAGGATTCCGTGAGGCTTACGCTTGAAAAAGGTACCGTCCTTTGGCTTTATTAATAAAGATTTTGAGAATGACTGGAAAGCCATATTAGATCATTGCTCATTTAAGCTAATCAAATTGATCATTAAGTATAAGCTAAATTAAAAAAAAGAAAGTGAGAGCCAATGTGAAAGTCCTACAGGATAAATTGAAAGGTTGCAGAAAAATGGAGAATTTTATTAAATATGACCAAACACTTTTAAGCAACGTGGGTGCTATGGAAAAGTCTCTAATGATTAAGAAACAACAAAAGTTTGATAGGGACAAGATAGACTATGAGAAGCAGCAAGTTTATATATGGCAACGCTACACTACAAACGCACAAAAGCCACAACCAAAATCTGGTTCTAAATATCAGAATAATAAAAAACAAGGTGACTCCAAGAACCCGAATAAATCCATCCTAAAACGCCATGGAAACGCTTCCAGTTTTGAGTCAGATGGTTCTGACTATGAGAGTCGTTCACTAGGCGTTTCCTTTTGTGATGATGATGATAATTGGCGAGTTAGATCTACCTCCCCTGAAACCGACTCTTCACAAAAATCTGTTATGATGCCCTCTCGGAAAGAAGATAAACCTTCATACTCCTTGTTTCAAAAGGAGTCAAAAAACGAAAGAGGACAAGGAGATCATCAAAGAAGAGAAGGGGGGAGGGGGATCCGGGGGATCGAGCAAAAGAAAGAAATATGCATAGGAGAAGTTGTGGATAATGTTATCAACATTTCACATAAGACTCTTACAGATGACCAGATTGCGGTTCTAAATAGAGGTTTAAATTTTGCCCCATACCAAGATTTTAATTTATTCAATACCATCATTGATCTCCAAAAATTAATTCGCAAATTGTCTCTTAAAAAATATTTTAATAGAAAAAAGGGACAACAGAGGTTCCACTATATTCCACTGATAGAGGTCTAGCTGAGAATGTTGATGGTATTGATGTTTCAATGGAGAATTTGGATTTGCATTCATTTCGTGAACAATGTGCTTTATCAGATCTTAGAGATCTTTATGATGAACAAAATCAGGATTTGGAGCCTGAGATCCCTTCCTCATTCAGCTTCTTTGGGCAATTACACTTAGGTCTTAAGAAGAAATCAACCTTTTGCCCTCATATTTTTAACAATCATAATATTAAGACCTTTGAGAAGCTGGTTGAGAGGGATCTCAGGTTATTGGCTAGGGGTATTGTACCCCGGGGGGTTCCCTCTTTAAATAAAACGAATCTGTCAGATATTGACTTCCAGGAGATGATTGCCCTCAGGGAAGATAGGTCTATTACAATCAAAAAGGCTGATAAGGGAGGGGCCATTGTGGTGCCCTCTTCTTCAGATTATCAGGCAGAGGCACTTAGATTACTTGAGGATGTTGAATCTTATACAAAATTGACATGATCCCACATGTGAGTTTTTACACCTTTTGAAAGAGATTCTTGAAGAAGGAAAGGCCCTATTTGTACTTAACACAAAGGAATATGAGTTTCTCTACAATGCCTCACCTATTGTGCCCATCTTCCACCATCTCCCAAAGATCCATAAGTCACTTGTCCGCCCTCCTGGGCGGCCCATTGTGGCCAGTATTGGATCTTTGGGAGATGGGTTATCACGCTACATTGATGGTTTTTTACAGCCACTGGTAAAAAATCTGCCTTCTTTTCTGAGAGATTCTATGGATCTTTTATCCGCTATAAAAAATGTTATGATAGAAAAAATTAAACTAAACATATACTAAGCGCTTAACCTATTAGCCTAACTTAACAATACATGATAATGATGGATAAGTGCTCTAAATGTTGGAATTCCCTTACAAAGATACAACAATAAACTAGTGAATTCTACAGACTAATATAACAAACTGAGAAGACGGCTGCCTAAGGATTGAAAAACCACAAACCTATCCACAAGGTAAGTACAACAATAGCTTAAAAACAAAAATAAAACAAACAATGAAAGAAAACAGAAATAGTCCTTGGCGCACTATCTGGTATATAAACCTGCAGAAAAATGAAGTCCAAAGATCTTGGTAGTGAGGATTGTTGGTCCGGAATCCAATCGTACTCAAAGTCCTCTGAGGTGGTGGAATCAGATTTGTGCGAATGATGCTTTAATGCATGCCAGACCAATATGATTGGGTTCAAAGCAGGATCTTAATGAATGTTGCAGATGTGTTTTGGGGTCAATGTCTTGGAAGGACTGGTGACCACTCCAGATGTGAAGTATTCAGAAATGTTACGTTCTTCCCTCTGAGCAATAATGACCTTCTGTATGTAGACTCTCTAATATGAGGAAAAAGCCTTAATGGACTGGTCATGCACAGCTGCATCTAAAGACTTAGTAAACAATTATTTGGAAGTCTGACTCCTCCCTGTCAGGGAGGGGGAGACAAAGAGCACGAACGAAAGAGAAGTGCCCGATAGAACAGAAAAGTAGCATATTCAATTTAAGCAAAGTGACACTGACAGATCCACAGAAGAGTGTCATCTCAAAGGGGTTATCTTTTGCGCCAGTGAAGAATCACAATAGCTTTGATCTCTTCATGGATGCAAATAGATTCCTCCGCAAACTCACCCTCAAAAGGTTTTTCATGAATAGAGACCAAGCCCCTAGATTAGGACCAACCATTCCACCAGTAGTAGCACAAGAGGTAAATATGGTCCACACGGGTTTGAAACCCAAGTCCTCCTTTTATCCTCACTTTGCAAAGGGCAATCATCTGGAAACATTTTTCCAGATGATCAACACTGATTTTGAGAATCTGACGATTAACAAACAGAAAATAACAGAGAATCTCACAAAACAAGAAAAAACAGCCTTAAAAGAAATCACAGAGAATGAGGAATTAGTGATAAAACAGGCTGATAAAGGGGGAGGAACTGTTCTGATGGACAGGGATAATTACAACAAGGAATCTTTAAGACTACTGGGGGAGGAAGAAACATACACTAAATTAAAGAAAAATCCAATAAATGAATTTACAGATGAGCTGAGGGTCCTGTTGGAGAGGGGGAGGCTCCTGGAGGTGCTAGACGAGGGGGAATATAAGTTTCTATACAGTGACAAGTCAAAGGTACCGGTATTTTACCAACTGCCAAAAATTCACAAAAGTGAAGTCAATCCCCCAGGCAGACCTATAGTCTCGGGGATTGACTCACTAACATCAAACTTGTCACTGTACATAGACATATTCCTCCAGAAATATGTCACTCAACAAAAGGCATACTTAAAGGATACCACAGATCTATTAAATACACTGAGCAAAGTCAGGTGGGAGAAGAATTTCTTAATGGCAACATGCGACGTTGTGTCGCTATATACATCAATAGACCACACAAAAGGATGTAGAGCCATAAAAAGATTTTTATTGAAAGATGCTGACCTAACAGACATACAAGCTGACTTTATTATTGATGGAATCATGTTCATTTTACAGCATAACTTTTTTTGGTACGAGGGAAGTCATTACTTGCAGAAACGAGGAACGGCAATGGGGACCAGGTTCGCCCCTAGCTACGCCAACCTCTTCATGGCATCATGGGAGGAAGATAACATCTGGCCTAATGGAGAGCTTGGGGAGGGCCTGGTCCTCTGGCGTCGGTTCATCGATGACGTGTACCTAATCTGGGGGAATGGAGAAAGTAAGTTACAAGATTTTCTAACAGGCATAGACAATGTAGAACTCAATCTAAAATTTACAAGCGAGTACAGTGACAGGCGAGTGAATTTCTTAGACCTAGAAATATATATAGAAAACGATCAAATAAAAACAAAAACATTCTTTAAGAAAACTGATAAAAATAACTACATCTTACGGACGAGTTGCCATCTCCCGAGGTGGATGGACGGAGTTCCATCAAGCCAGTTCACCCGAATTAAGAGGAACTGTAGTGAGAGGGAAACTTTCTTACAACAATCCAATGAACTAAAGGAAAGATTCATAGAGAAAAAATACAAGGAGGAAAAGATAGATGAGGCTCTACTAAAGATAGATAAATTGGAGAGGGAAGATCTTCTAAAACCTAAATTAAGGGATAAAACGATAAAGAACAAATCAGACTTTGCATTCCTCACTAACTATAATGGGGAAGCCAAGGAAATTAGGAAAATCATAAATAAGCACTGGCCAATACTGAAGAATGACCCAATTTTGGGAAGCGAACTACCTGATCATCCAAATATCATCTTCAGGAAAGCACGAAATTTAAAAAACACACTAGCTCCCAGTGTCCTTAAACAGAAAGCCAAGCCCCAGAACTGGTTACAATCCAATAAAGGTTTTCATGGATGCAAGACATGTAGAGCGTGTCAATTTAAATCGAACAACAAATTGGAGTTTACATCTAACAACACAGGGGAAAGATTCAATATAGAATCCAGTCTAACATGTAGGTCAGACCATGTTGTGTACCTCCTGGAGTGCCCTTGCAAACTACAATATGTAGGGAAGACTGAGAGACCAATAAGAACTAGGATTATCGAACATTTGAGTAGCATCAAGAGATCTCTTTTAACTCACAGTCTCTCCAAACACTTCATGGAGAAGCACCAGGGGGACACGACAGGTCTGACTTACACACCTATAGAATATGTCTCGGGCCACTGGCGGGGGGGTGACCGCAATCTGGAACTCATGAGAAGGGAGACCTTCTGGATTCACAGGTTGCGGACACTCTCACCCAGGGGACTCAACATGGAAATCGAGATTGCACCCTTCTTGTAACCTGTATAAGATGTAAAATTGCTGATGTGTTGAATTAACCGGTTCTTCTGTCTTTTCCTCCTTCTGCTGTTCTCTCTCACAGTGTGCAACTGCCATCCGTTATCCTTTATTATAAACCACATAAGAACTAAGATGTAACACACTACCTGTCATCCCTAGGTTAGGTTTATTGTTTAGGATTTTATGCCATTTGTATAAACTAGTATCTATATTTATAGACACCCTCATATATATGTGTATGTATTTTTTAAGTTGGTCTGTGATATGAACATGTTGTTTATATTCCATCATAGTATCGGCGCTATAATAATAAGTAAATGTCCTGCAATTATTTATGCCAATCTTACATTATGGAACCCCTTATAATATTAATATGTATTCCCATACTATAGAGAGTTTATATATATATGACGGAGCTCCCCCACTTTTTACATAATTTTGAAGTACCACATTGTACAACCTGTGGTATGAGATTAATTGTGAATTACTTTTTTTTTTTTTTTTTTTTTTTATATATATATCAATTGTGATTGTAATGCCCCCATAGTCCTGTCACGGGAAAAATTCTCTCTCCCTAAAAAACATACCCATGCCCTTTAAATTCATCCCTGGTGGGCTATAATATAATATAGATCACATTACAGAAATTAAGTCTGCCTTAAACCTGTCCCACTTGGAAACTATTCTAACCACACTACTATGAGCCTAAATTCTTAGTGCAAAGAAATAAAACATCATTCGAGCACCAATTATCTAATTGGACCACCCATTCCCTCTAAACATAGAAAATTATTAGTTCCCTTTACCCCACAAGGTGTGGTTAATGACAGGTTAAACCATGCCAAACCTCATATATTTAGGATTCCACTCCTGTTGAATAACGAGCTCCCTTATATATATGGATACAAAAATAGTGCAGACCAATTGATTTTACAAGTGTTTTATTGATTAATTAATTAAAAACCAATTATGGAAGGTATATAGAGATAGTTTAGAGGAGGGGGCGGTACACTCCTGAGGAAGCCACACACCTGGCGAAACGCGTAGAGTGGTAGCCGCCCTGAGAGGAGAGAGGAGAGATCTGGGAGCTGACACTCACACAGCCGCGACCGGAAGTGACGCATCGGGACTAAGCGGAAGTGACGCATTGGAGCAAGCAAGGCGGGACCATTGACCGGTGAGAGAGCTGGAGTCCAAGTCCTCTGCAGCACCTGTATACTCCTGTATATACCCAGCAAAGGGAGCCGAATAGCCCACACAAGAGGGGATCTACGAGGGGACTAGACCGGCGAGATAGCGAGCACCAGTGGAGGTGAAAGGTCACAGAGAGCGGTGGTCCACACGCAGTCACACCGGAGGAGGCGGGTGAGCCTGGAGCTAACCATTTTCTCTCCTCAATCACTATCAATGTGATACATGCCTTAACCACTTGTTTTTATTGTAAGTGTTTATTTTTACCCTATAAAGTCGAGTTTTTTATTGTTACTGGTCTGCACTATGGTATCATTTCTTTTACATATACACTGCTGCTGAGCTGAGAGTTGGAGATCCCACTACCTGGTTAAAGAAATCCTCCTAGCAGAGACCATTGTGTGTCAAAACCGCTCGTTTTTGACTTACATCTTGTAAGTAGGCAACACATAGGAGCCAAGACAGAACACAAATTTATACACCTTTTAAAAACTGTCTGCAATTAGATTGTTTTTTCTTTTTGTTCTATTTCCCTTTATGCTCCCCCTGGATTGCAGTTGGACAATTTTATCTTCAGACACAGGGTACTGCTATGGGGACGTCATTTGCCCCCTCTTATGCTAATTTGTTTGTGGGTCTTTGGGAATCCACACACATTTTCGGTGCTGATAATTCTTTTCGTCATCAGATTATTTTCTATAAACGGTATATTGACGATTTGATTATGATTTGGGATGGGGATTTATTATCACTGCATGCCTTTATTCATACACTTAATACTAATTCTTTAAATCTTAAATTTACTTATGAAGAACACATGAATCACATCAATTATTTAGACATTACTTTATTTATTGACACGACAGGCACTATTCAAACGGACATTTTTAGAAAGCCTCATTCACGTAATACTTTATTGGAAGCAGACAGCAGTCATTCTAAATCATTCATTCGAAGTATACCCAAGGCTGAATTCCTTCGACTAAGACGGCTTTGTTCAAATGACGATTTATTTGAGCATCAAGCAGAGGAATTAAAAACTCGATTTGCTCAAAGAAAATATAATCACACTGATATTGAAGCAGCATATCTGTGTGTCAAATCTACAAACAGGATCGATTTGTTATCGAACTCGTCTGTGAAGTTCAAGAAGAAACATGAATTGGATCGAGTGACGTCTGCTCTATTTGTCACCCAGTTTAGTCGCCAGGCTGAACAGATTCGTTCTATCATTTATAAACATTGGGGGACCCTCACTCTTGATAAGGACCTACATAGTTCAGTTAACCAGGGTCCAGCCATTACTTTTAGGAAATCCAAATCCTTATCTGACTATCTTTCTCCAAGATTGTTTGACTCTAAGAAGTCTAACAAATCTGTTTAAAATAAAAGGTTTTTTTAAATGTGGAAAATGTTGCGTTTGCTGCTATGCGAAACCAATTAAGTCTATTAAGACTATTTATTCTAAAAAGAACTATAGGATCCCATCCTTTATTAATTGTGACTCACAATTTGTCATATACTTTCTTACCTGTGGCTGTGGCCAAGGGTACGTGGGCTGCACTATACGCCCTGTTAAAAACAGAATCATGGAGCATATACGTTCCATTAAAAGAAAAGATTTCATGTTACCAGTTTCAAAACATTTTACTGACTGTCCTTCAGGAGGTCTATCAAATGTTCATTTTTCTGCTGTAGAACTGGTGCCCATGCCCATGAGAGGGGGTGATAGATTAAAGCTCCTCAACCAGCGGGAGATGTTTTGGATCCATTCTTTGGATACATTATCCCCTGCAGGAATTAATACAGAATGGGATCTAGAAAAGGTGAAGGGAAACACAAAATGGATGTGCCCCCTAAAAGAATTCACTTAAATGCACACCATAACAGTGTAAAAATTAACTTTTAATAAATTTACTTAAAACATATATTACCAAAGTAATGTGTAATGTGAATTAAAAATATATTAAATCAACGCTATCAGGCAACCTTGTCGTCAGTTATAAGTTCATACTATCCCATTTAACCACTTAATAATGGTGGGATATGGAGGACACAGATTGCTAGGAGTCAGGGTGTTAACCCCTCTGGAGCAACGGTGAGACCCAATAATGGAAGTGTATAGATGTATACAAGTGAGTGGCCAATGGGTTAAATGTCCAGCTACCTTGCTAGATCAGCCAGCACTGCGCACTATAATGGAGACTTTAGTGTGTTAAAATAAGAGTGCTAGAGTGATAAAGCTGGCAAATGCAGTGATAATGGTAGTACATACACTGCTTGTCCGGGATGGGAAGGGAGCGAAGATAGCAGGGATACACCATGAAAAATAAAAAATAAATGCATACAATAGTGTAATAAGTTCTTTTCAATCTGGATAAAACATGTATGTCTTGGCTCTATAGCAATGCCTACTTACAGCAGGTCAAAAGGTAAAAAGCATTGATCTACACAGCAGGTAGAAAGGTGTCAGGATCTTCAGGAACAACAGCCCAGGTTTACAGCATAAGAAATCAGCACCTCAGCTCAGACGTCAGTAGATGTGAGTGGATCAGAGACATGCAAAAGACAAAATGTCCTGGGGGTTTGTGTTTACCTGGACACAGGTGGGCGGTGCTTTTGAGGGTGTAAACCATATAAGAGTTTGATTAAGACCAGTGAAACTACTCTTTGATAAAGCGCACCATGCGAGAGGTTTCTCTTTTTAATTAGTTATGTCCCAATAAATAATTTGTTATTTTTTCTATTAGCCTCCAGTTCTCGTTTTTTCATAGTTGTGATCCAAGTCTTTTCCTTCCTGCTTACTACGTACAGTCAAGCTGGTGGTTTTATTAAATCTACCAGTCTTAAACACTGGCATATTCTGCAAAATGATGATATATTATCTGAAAGTTGCTGTGTACCACCAATGGTGGCATTCAAAAGAGGGAGGAATCTGGCGGATAGCCTGATACATGCAGATAATGAGGGTAACTACAGAACTCCTCATTTTCTGGAGGGTGGCAGACCGGGTAACTTTAGATGCATGAGCTGCTCGGTCTGTAACAGTCTGACTACCGGTAGTCAATTCAGTCACCCCCCAAAGCGGGAGAATCATAAAAATTAAAAATAGACGCCCCACAGCGTGTGCTCCGCTGCTACAGAGACTGGAACAGTGAAAGACATTATTGCTTGGCACGGCGAATTGGCTGTACTGCTGTTCAGCTGAACTGGAGACCTCCTAAGTACTACCTTGAGGCTGAGGGCTGTACTAACAGCTAACCGATTGGAAGACCACCCAGGCCCTACCCCCGAGGCTGAGGGATTGAGAAGGAGAGAGCCACGACATCTCTATTGGCGTCCGTTGGTGCTTGGGTAACATTAACCCTGAAATTATTGTTTTTTCTATCTAAATGTACGCTTAATACTCACCTTTATTTTGTGGTTACTAATATAATTTTTAATGCACTATGAGCGTTGTGCGCTGTGTTTTTTTGTATTTCTGTTTGCTATTAGGGGGTATTTGAGCCATCCCTGGTGCCACAGCTGCAGACGTTCCATATACTCTACGTGTTTAAAGGTCACCTCTTTTTGTACATCACTATATCACCTCACTTTTATTGATTGTAGTAGCGCACTATATCTTTTCACATTTTCTCACTCCAGATAGGGAGACTTTCTTATTGAGACGTGAAGCATTCTGGATACATGCTTTAAATACCAGCAACGGTATGGGTCTTAATGAGCAACAGAATTTAAAATGCTTCCTTAATAGAAGGTAATTTTTTGTCTTTCTACAGGCATATTTGATCTTGCACCATCCATGGACTCTGCACTTACCTATTGGGAAAATTATCCTTTTTGTGTGTTTTTTTTCCCTTCCCTCCCTCCCCCTTCTCTCCCCCCCCCCCCCCCCTGGCTGTGTGTACCCATTTCTGACTAGGTATACACACTAGTATATTCTAAATACTGATGTACTGCATATTCTTATGTGGCATTTCACGGTAACTTTGCAGGATTATACTGATGTCATCAGCAGTATACAGTCACATGTTTTTAATAGTATATTGCTGTATTAGTTTTGTGCACATATGCTTTATGAATATTTTGGTGTGTGGTTTATTTACACTTTCAGGGTGATTTATAGGAGTGTGTCACTCCTCCCTGCTCTGACACTGATCCCATGGCGACGGATACATCTTTGTCCAGCCCTGTGAGTACAGTCTTGATTGGTGCACACCCCCCCCTTCCCCCCGACGGGCGGGTCACGCTGACGTCATCATGGGGGAGTGTTCAGTCTGGGGAGAGGTGTGGCTGTGGCTGCATTCCTCCAAGACAGCTCTATGCTGTATTGCCAGGGATTTAGACCTAGACGTCTGACGTCACTAGGGGGCGCCATATGGTAGCTCTGACATCACTAGGGGGCGCCATATGGTAGCTCTGACGTCACTAGGGGGCGTCAACATCCTGGTTATGTGGCAGAGCGGGGAGAGTATCAGGGGGGTGGTATATATTGTGACTGTTTTCTTGTGTTTGGTAGCCTTCACCTTGAGAAAGGCAGTATTAGACTGCCGAAACGTTGGACTTTATGGCATATTAAACCTCCTTTGAGTAAGACCGTGTGCCTGCTTCTTCTTCTTTGTCCGGCTACAGGAAGGGTCAGGAGACAGGGAGGACAGAGGCAGGAGAAACCCATCTGACTCCGGCCTTGCCTGTCCCTACGAATACAAACACACAACCCCTCACTGAATAACATAGCCCTAATCCCATGTAATAATCCTGGGTGTAAACAAAATAATGGTTTTATGAATATTGTAATGGTTTATTAGGGACCTAGGAGGTGGCTAGTGGGGCTGTTATGTGTATTTTTGTTTATTGTGGGTAGTGGGGGTGGATGAACGGGGTATTGGCCCCAAGGATGGGTGTTTAGGCCTACCGGGTGGGGGGGGGGGGTAGCGGGAGGGGTTAACCCCTTCATTACCTTAGCGGTATTAACCACGAAGTTAAAGAAGAGGTTAAGTCATCCTGCAACCCCCTGGCAAGGCCTAAACACCCACCCAGGGCCAAATACCACCTTCACCCACCCCCGCTACCCACAATAAGCCTGGCACGGGTGTATAACCCCTTCATTGCCTTGGCGGTAATGAAGTTGCCTGTAAATGCATTTTTTATGCATCGGATTCATGCCGGGGGTCTCTGGTGCTGATATTAATGGATATCAGCTCTGGGACACATGCATGTTATTTTCATCGCAGCTTCACCCCACCTTCTTGCCAACTTTTGTGGCGGGACAATTTGGAGAAGAAACAGCAATTTTAAAGTGGCGATCAGCCGCAATAAGCTGATCAGGGCTTATAGAATTGAGCGTGTTTGAAAAACTGGCGATCAGTGCTGAAAAGTGGCTTATCACCGCGCGTCTGCCGATTTTATTTATTTATTTATTTTCCGGCAAAAAAACCCCGGTTATTTTTGCTCTAATCGCCAGCTTCTCTGGGCTTTCTGAATCGCTGTAGGCTTTTTTGGCTATAAACTGGTGATAAGTGGCTTATCGCTGCTTACTGCATGAGGGCCTTAGGGAGGATTTGTTCCTGTAAAGTACACCTAGTTTGGCATAGGATTTGGATGTCAGGGTATCAATGTGCATCCCAAATGTTAAATGGGAGTTGAACTATATGCCCAGATATTTCAAACAAGTAACAGGGGCTAGGATGGTATTAGAGCTGGTTTTTATCTGAAGCTCTGTCATTGGCAGCTTTAGCAATTTAGCTCTGGTCCCAAATACCATTGTTACAGTCTTGTCAGTGTTTAAAATCAGTTTGTTTTGGGAAATCCAGTTTCAAGTCTCAAAAAATCAGATTGAAGTATGTGTTCAAGGTCAGAGAGGCGAGGGCTGCGTGCATATAGGATCAGATCCAAGGCCTCTCACAATAACCTGTTAGGAATATTATTTTCTCATCTATCCGACATAAGTATAAAATATACTCTACCAAGACCCCTAATACAGAGTTACCCACCTTATACGGGAGCAGCTGCCAGACGAGTACAGTAAATGTATCTTATTTCTTTTACCACTGGAGGGCAGCGTGGAGTTGCAAGGAGTGGCGCCCGTAAGGACGACGTGCCAGTTAGGCGGAAGGAGACGCGCACACACTTTTATGTGAAACGGATATTTTTGGGGAGGGATTTAGTAGTCTGAGTGAGAAAATTGATATTTTGTCACAATGGAAAAATGGAAAAATTAACCATTTAAATATGCACAGATTTTATCCCACGTTTGGAAATTAGGGATGTTGCCTAAAAGTCTGAGAATGCATTAAGTGCCACCCACGGGCTTTAATGAAGCAGCATTTGTGGGATAAAGGGAACAGCATCCTGTATAAAGGTATATTGGGCTCGATATAAATAATTGAAGCCAAAAATTAATATTAAGTAAATTGAGAATGGAAAAATATTCAGCACAAACGTACAGAATGTGATATTCTGAGAGATCTTACAGATGTTATCAAATCCCACAATGAATATATAGAAAATGTCTGTATAGAACGAGTCAAACAAGAATATGCCAATAAAACGTTTAATTGGGAGATACAGGGGCCACAATTCAGGTCAGTTAGCTGGAAGAAGGGAAGCCGGTCAGCCAGAAGAGCAGGTCCTCCGGTCAGCCAGAAGAGCAGGTCAGCCGGTCAGCTCTGAGATCAGCATTACTTATATCCCCTAAACGTTGTCCCCTGCATGTAATGCGCAGAACAGCCTGCACTGCATATACTGTACATGAGATACTTAACCCTTTCTTTTCGCTCGACTCTAATCTGAATGATTTGCTAATTGGTTTGTAATTAGAGAGATATTTGTAGCAGAATCCCATGTATGTTCTTTTTACCTTTTTAGATACCGTTTTGTGTAATAAAAGATATGAGATCAGAGGGGCTTCCTGTTTGCACTCGTGTTTTGGCAGAAGTGTATATGTGACCCTATAAATCTCCCTCACACCCGGCTTGGCAGCGTGACACTAGTGCAATGACCTGGGGAAGAATCACTGAGCTGATAGCAATAGATACAACGGATAGAAAAGACACTACACATAGGTTGGATTAAAGAGAGTATTTTATTGAAATAATGAATCTCTTTGCTGGTAGGGGCCTGCAGCACATTGCAGAGCAATATAGTAACACGCAGAGCAATGCACTGCAGGCCCCTCCGGCAGCAAAGGAGTGAAGACCAATGCAGGGTGTATAAAGATCTCACTGATAATTCATGCACAAAGGGCAATTTGTTGCTGTGATCCAGAGGAAGGCGAAACATAACCCCTGCTGTGCAATGGGGGAAAAAAATTCCTTCCTGACCCCATTAAATGGCGATCGGAGGGTCCCTGGATCACTGCGCAGTGAGATCAGATGGAGCAGCACAGATCAGCGTTGTTATACACAGGGGCACACTCAGTATATAGAGATGTGGGTGATGGGGCCCTTGTGCCCCTGTGTATAACTCACCTGCTCCCCCATCCCCCTGCATATCTATCCCATTCACCCCTTTTCCTCCCGCATACCTCACAGGGCCGGCCGGCCATTAGGCGGTCGCCTAGCGCGCAAAGGTCCTAGGGGCGCATTAATAATCATTATTATTTTTTTTCTTATTATTTCTAATTTATTTATCTTTTTTTTAAAATTATTATTCTTTTTTTTTATCCAGTATTTTGGCGCCCTTTTGTTTTTATTTTGCGTCGCGCTGGGGTGCGGTCGCACCCCCTGCAGTCCCGATAGCTACGCCACTGTTTATTTTATTATTTTATTTATCTTGTTATTTTTTATACAACTGGGGCACAAATTTTAAGTTTCGCCTCGGGCGCATGAAACCCGTGCTCCGGCCCTGCTCCTTGTTCTCTCTCACCCTCTCACGCCCAATATCCCTATCTCCCTCTAGTACCTGCCCCTCCCGCAGCCTTCCTGATCTTATCTGCCTCTCCTGCGGTCAAACCAACTTCTCATGGCCCCTAGAATACCCCTGTATCTACGCCCTGGCTCCTCTGCTACCTGCTCCCGGCTTCTTCTCCGCCTAAAAAAGGTGAAGCAGCAGATCTGTCCGCACCTCTCGTATTCTCCTACCTGCTCCTGGGGTCTTCTCCTCCGCCTAAAAAAGGTGAAGCAGCAGATCCGGCCACACCTGTCGTATGCTCCTTGGTCATCGTACACCACGTCTGCCTCCTCGGCCGCCTTGTAGCCCACCTCATTGTTCCACTTGACGCCCGCTTTTTCGTATGCCTCGTCGTCCGCCTCGTAGCCCGCCTCGTCGTCTGGTGGCACAAAGGGCACCACCTTCGTGCGTGTCCTGACCTGCAGGAGACATGAAGTGTTTGTAACCAGGGACAGTGATACTCTGTATCGCAAGAGCTCCTGTGCCACTTATACCCCCTCCGCAATACCACGTTATACCGCCCTCCACAGGGCAAATACCCGTTATACCCACCTCCCCAGGCCCAGTACCCAGTTATACAACCCTCCCAAGGCCCAGTACCCTGTTATACACCCCTCCCAAGGCCCAGTACCGTGTTATACGCCCCTCCCCAGGCCCAATACCTGTTATACCCACCTCACCAGGCCCAGTACCCTGTTATACACCCCTCCCCAGGCCCAGTACCCTGTTATACACCCCTCCCAAGGCCCAGTACCCTGTTATACACCCCTCCCCAGGCCCAGTACCTGTTATACCCACCTCACCAGGCCCAGTACCCGTTATACCCACCTCACCAGGCCCAGTACCCATTATATACCCACCTCACCAGGCCCAGTACCTGTTATACCCACCTCACCAGGCCCAGTACCCGTTATACCCACCTCACCAGGCCCAGTACCCATTATGTACCCCTCCCCAGAAGGTCATATTTCTATTTATCAAAAATACATTGAGTAACCTCTGGTTTTCAGGCATGTCCTAGGGGAGTTATCACAGAGACACAGAAACGTCGCTGAGTTTGGTGAGTAACTCCCTTAACCTCTCAGCAGTTGAATTCCCCATTAGGCGCTTAACACGTTAAAAACAAGCGTTGCTATTTCTCTGCATGAAGTTGCAGGTAATTGGAAGAGTTACACAGTGACGGCTATTTCATCACTCACCTTCTTCTCCCGAAACGGTCTTTTCTGTCTTATTTCCGGCTTCACATCGGATATCCATATCCATTCTTGGCCTCTGATCTGTATGCAAGACAATGCTTTAAGACAGGGTTGCGCAACCTTTTTCCCTGCTCCCCCCTCCCCCCTCCCCACCTTGTCTCCGACGTTCTGATGTAACGACGTCATGTGATATCACGTTGCTATGGCAATGCCACATCATGTGACGCCACGTTGCTGTCGCCAGAAGCCGCCGGAGACAAGGAAAGGGAACTTACAGAGGACTTGCGCGCGATTTCCGGCATTTAATTTAAATGCTGTGGGGAAGAGCGAGGGGCCACTGTAAGCGCCGAGCCCCTCCTCCCAAGAAAATGTCGCGCCCCTCGATTTGCACACCCCTGCTTTTAGAGATATTCTGGGACCCTCCAACTCCTCCATCGGACCCTTCCTCATACTCATATTGACTGACCTTGCAGTGCTCTGCCCTGACTTGCACTGACCTGCTATGATGCCTCTCAAAATACCATGCTAACTCATTCTGAACATACATGTGTCCTTTCTACATGTTACTCAGCTTGTATGGGCCACAGACAGCTTTCCCGGGGTCCAGGACTAGTTTCCACCGGGGACCCTCACCCATGGGTCGGCGACCTTGCGAGAACCCACCCCCCCCAACCTGTTTTCTCTTGCACTGCCATAGACTACAACATTTCGGCCTGCTGGTCTTTTTCAGGTAAAGTGGCTAAACCCACTAAATCCAGCAAAGAAAGGCCAGCAGCCAAAACATTGTAGTCTGTGGGACAATAAATTATCTTTTTTTATTCAAATCTGTGTGCCCTTTTCCATCAATCTTATTGTATACATTGGACGAAATGCCGGTCTTCCCTGAGACTAAGGGGCACTGGTAAAAGTATCACTAATTGTTTTTTTTGGTATGCAGCAAATCCCCATCATTTTTGCGTTCTCTTGCTCTGCCCCAATCTGACACACCACCTTGCTCTCTCACCCCCCTCTTACACTCCCCCATCACCCTTTCCTTCCCCAAAGGTTGTCCTTTAATCAGATCTTACCCAAATTGTCTCCATCTCCCTTGGAAATGTTCTGTCTTTAAGCTGTGTGGCTCCTCTTGATCCGAACTTTCTTAGCTGACCCCTTTAGGTTTCGGCTCCGAGGGTCTAAAAAATAAGCGACTCCGAAAAGATGTGAAATATGCACAAGGGTCCTAAAATATTTATCTAATGGGGCTCTGAGGGGGAGACTTAAATACTAGTTAATATAATCTATTTAACTAACAAATATGATCTATTAAACTAAGAAATATAATGTATCAAACTAAATAAATATCTATTAAACTAATAAATAGAATCTATTGTACTAAGAAATATAATCTATTCAACTAAATAAATATAATCTATTTAAAAACAATACAATAAAAAGCTGGAGAAATGATACGTCAACCAAGCCACAGATTTGATGCCAATGAGCGTTGAACTCCTTGCAGATCCACCGTCAGCTGGTTGTGGCAGAAAGTGGTGACATGCAGTAGAACAGAGTGGTTGAGCTGTAACCACGGCAGTCAGGTCAGAAATCAACACAATATTTTTTGAAATTTAGAATGAGAATGTTCAATATGTCACATTCTGGGCTCAGACCCTGAGCCCTGTCACATGTTAGCAGCTTGTGATAATAGAAGATATCCATATACTGGGATGTGATAAGAGACATGAAGGTCATTTTATACTGGGTCCCATAACCTGCTTTATACTGTATGAAGTATCATTTTACACTAATTAGTAGAGATGCTACATTTTGAAAAATAGCGCTTTTGGCGACATTGTTCATTTTCTCTACAAATGATAAATGAAAAAGTTGGATAAAACGTTATATGTGTGTGTGCGCGTGCAATATATATATATACACATATACATACTGTGACAAACGGCTTACTCCGGGGCTCCGCCGTCTGTCCGGGACTGTTAGAACACGGTCTTTTAGGGTAGGTTAAATGATGAGACGTCACGTACTGTTCCTTTAAACAGGCTATGCCTGGTTTATTCAGTCCCAGGCACTGAGACTGCCACAGTTTAAACAGAAAACAAAGCCAAACAAAAAGCTGCTCGTCTGAGCGATAACTTAAACTTAGATGTCCCTGACTCAGAGTTGGAAGTGGCTTGTCCACTTCCACCAACAAAATAAGTACCTTTGCAGTCTTTAGACAAACTAACAGAATGAATGAAGCGATTTGGGAAAGAGGCTTTCTCACCCCTCTGCAGTTCAGCAGCCTTCCAGGCTCTTGGGCGGGGCCCAGAGGAAACAGGAAACAGGTCTTATATACCTGAACTCTAATCAGCATGACAGGTGACAGAAAACAGGCAGCAGACAAACTGTGGAATGGAGTGCCTGTACCACGAGGCTGCCCTGTTCAGCTTAGACAGGACAGAAACTGTTCAGTATCCTGGGAGCCCTGTATATGGAGTTTATTACCAACCCCTGGTTTCTGTCACATATCCTCCCCCCCAGCTCAGACCTCGAGGGGTGAGCGACCATGGATATTAGGGAGTGCATCCTTGACAACCCGTCGGCATTGCCATGTTTGTGCCCCGACCTGTGTTCCACAGAAAATTTAAAGGGCTGTAGGCTTAGGAACCACCTGGTCACCCTAGCGTTCTTCTCCCTATTTTGACACATCCAGGTAAGGGGTGCATGATCTGTGACCAATCGGAACTTTCTCCCCAACAGATAATACTTGAGTGTCTCTACAGCCCACTTTATTGCGAGACACTCTTTCTCGACTATGGAGTAATTTTTCTCCTGGGGATTTAGTTTCCTACTTAAATAAAGGATGGGGTGCTCCTCCCCTTGAGACTCCTGGGAGAGTACCGCCCCCAGCCCTACCTCAGATGCGTCGGTTTGGACTACGAACTCTTTGGAGAAGTCAGGTGTGACCAACACTGGTTGGGCACAGAGAGCTTCTTTCAGGCTTCTAAAGGCCTGTTCGGCTTCGGGGGACCACTTTACCATTAGCGGTCCTCTTGCTTTTGTGAGGTCGGTTAGTGGGGTTGCCTTAGTTGCAAAATTGGGAATAAACCTCCTATAGTAGCCAATTAACCCCAAAAAGGTCCTTACTTGTTTTTTTGTGACTGGCCTTGGCCAATTTTGTATCGCCTCTACTTTGAGTGTTTGTGGTTTGAGTAACCCTCTACCAATAGAATACCCCAGATACTTGGCCTCCTCCAGACCAATAGTGCATTTAGCGGGGTTAGCAGTTAGTCCAGCAGACCGAACTGCGTCGAGCACAGCTTGGACCTTTGGAAGGTGGGACTGCCAATCTTCACTATGGATTACCACATCATCCAGGTAGGCGGCAGCGTACCGAACATGTGGTTTTAAAATTTTATCCATCATTCTTTGGAATGTGGCGGGAGCTCCATGTAAGCCAAAAGGCAGCACCTTATATTGAAAGAGGCCGTCTGGGGTTGAGAAGGCTGTTTTTTCTTTTGCCCTTTCTGTGAGGGGAACCTGCCAGTACCCTTTTGTTAGGTCTAGGGTTGTGAGATATCTGGCTTTGCCCAGTCTCTCTACAAGTTCATCCACCCTGGGCATAGGATAAGTATCAAATTTTGACACCGCGTTTAGTTTCCGGTAGTCATTACAAAACCTTGTTGTACCGTCTGGCTTTGGGACTAAAACTATAGGGCTGTTCCACCCACTTTGGGATTCCTCAATTACGCCTAGTTTTAGCATTTTTTTAACCTCTAAACTTATAGCCTCTCTCTTGGCCTCTGGGATTCGGTACGGTTTAAGGTTAACTCGGACCCCCGGTTCAGAGACTATGTCATGTTTAATTACGTTAGTTTTACCTGGCTGTGTAGAGAAGATTTCTTTGTTCCTTCTCACTAAACTCTGGACCTCTCGTTTCTGATGCACGGACAGTGTTTCAGCTATGCTAACCTCTGGGTCAGTTTCTTGATTCTCTGACGGACCTGGGGGTACTAGGGTTAACAAGACCTCTCTATCTTTCCAGGGCTTGAGTAGGTTTATATGGTAAATTTGCTCAGGTTTCCTCCTACCTGGCTGCCTTACCCTATAATTTACTTCTCCCACTCTTTCCAAGACCTCATATGGCCCATGCCATTTAGCAAGGAATTTACTCTCCACGGTGGGAACCAGAACTAGTACCCTATCACCTGGAAAAAAAATTCTGACCCTAGCACCCTTATTATACGTATTCCTTTGTGCTTCTTGAGCTTTCTCCATGTGTTCCCTCACTATGGGTAGGACTGCAGCAATGCGGTCCTGCATTTGGGCAACATGCTCTATTACACTTCTGTAAGGGGTAACCTCGTGTTCCCAAGTTTCTTTGGCTATATCCAGTAAGCCCCTTGGATGTCGGCCATACAATAGTTCAAACGGGGAGAAGCCTGTGGATGACTGGGGAACTTCCCTAATGGCAAATAACAGGTATGGTAACAAACAGTCCCAGTTTTTCCCATCCTTATCGACCGCCCGGCGTAACATGCTCTTTAAGGTTTTATTGAACCTTTCCACTAAACCATCTGTTTGTGGATGATAGACTGAGGTTCTGAGATGCTTGATTTTTAGGAGTTTACATAGCTCTTTTGTTACTTGGGACATAAATGGTGTTCCCTGGTCAGATAAGATCTCTTTAGGAATTCCGACCCGGGAAAACAGAAGTACTAACTCTTTTGCTATGTTTTTAGCAGAGGTGCTACGTAGGGGAACTGCCTCCGGATATCGGGTAGCATAATCTAATATTACCAATATATGCTGATGTCCCCTAGCAGACTTTATTAGGGGTCCTACTAGATCCATAGCAATCCGGTCAAATGGTACCTCTATTATGGGAAGGGGTACCAATGGGCTGCGGTATGCTTTGAACGGGGCGGTGATCTGACATTCTGGGCATGAGGAACAATAGTTTGTAATTTCTGCCAGAACCCCAGGCCAATAAAAGCTTCGGAGAACCTTTTCTTTTGTCTTTTCCACCCCTAGGTGTCCCCCCAATGGATGACTATGTGCGAGGTGTAATACTACGTTACGGAATGTCCGTGGTACCAACAATTGTTTAGTTGTAACTGATTTTCTTTTATCAACCCGATATACTAGGTCGTTCTCTACCTCGAAGTAGGGGTAAGCAAGTGACCTATCTGGTTGGCCATGAGTACTATTCTGGTCCCGTATATTTCCCCTTGCTACCGCTAATGTGGGGTCCTCCCACTGGGCCTTCTTAAAACTCCCAGGACTGACCTCTAGGTCAGCGAGGGTCTTATCCTGTACTGGGGTGGTAAGTGCCTGATCAACATCTTGATTTGGGGTATTCCCTACCAAAGTAGTGATGGGGAAGGGAATTTCACAGCACTCCTCCTTTTCCCCCTTCTTATTTGGGCCCTCGTCAACCTCCATTTCTGAAAAAGGGAAAGGATTTGTTTCTTCTAACACTTCGTTATGGTCTGCTATTGAACTCTGGGCGCTATTCTGAGCTGGGGACCACATTTTTAGAAAATGGGGAAAGTCGGTCCCTATTAACACATCATGTGCCAGTTTGGGTACAACACCCACCTTGAAATCTAAAGAACCAAATTCTGTTTCAAAAAAAACATCAACAGTGGAATATTCATGATTATCCCCATGTATACAACAAATTGCCACTCTTTGTGAACTGTTTACCTGTTTCTTCTTAATGGGCAATAGGTATTCGGACACTAGTGTGACCATACTCCCAGAGTCAAGAAGTGCCCGAACCCTCTTACCATTAACCTTTACAAATGCCCACAGATGGTTATTCAAGGGGTCCTCTGGGCTAGGGCCCATACATTGGGACAACAGCGAATAAGGTTCCACGCTGTTGCATTGCATGGGCTCATCATTTAGTGGGCAGATTTTTGCTGTGTGGCCCCTCTCATGACAATTTACACATTTAGGTACATAGTCTGTGTCCCACTTAGAGCCTTTTCCCGGCTCCCCATGTTGGCTATTGCCCTTAGTGTGCGAACCACTGTTGCTGGAGCGGCGTGAAGGTGGTCGCCGCTCTTCAGCGCCCCTTAACCCCGGTACCCTTTTACCGTCTCTGGAAGAGTCCTGGAACCTCGGATAGTGGGGTTGCTCCACGACTGTGGGTTGCGGGTGCTCTTCTGCTGCACTGTACCTTTCTACAAGGGCCACAAGCTCATCCGCATTGTGGGGGTCACTCCGACTGACCCAACGGCGTAAGGCAGAGGGAAGTTTCCTCAAGAACTGGTCCATGACCAACCGTTCCACGATGTGGCTTGCTGAGTTGATCTCGGGTTGTAGCCACTTCCGGGCGAGGTGGATGAGGTCATACATCTGGCTTCGGGTGGCTTTATCCATCGTGAAGGACCATGCGTGAAACCTTTGGGCACGAACAGCCGTGGTTACGCCGAGGCGGGCGAGGATCTCGAACTTCAATTTTGCATAGACGTTAGCTTCGGCTGGCTCTAGATCAAAGTAAGCCTTCTGGGGTTCGCCGCTTAGGAAGGGTGCGATTAGACCAGCCCACTCAGCTTCTGGCCATCCCTCTCTCTGTGCCGTGCGTTCAAACGTGAGAAGATAGGCTTCCACATCATCCGAGGGTCCCATCTTCTGAAGGTAGTGGCTTGCCCTGGTCATTTTCGGAACTGGGGCTGCCTCTGCCAGTGGAAGGTTACTGATAGTCCCCCTCAGGATCTCGAGTTCCTGCTGTAAGCCCTGAGCGAACCGCTTTTGCTCCTCTCTCAGCAGGCGGTTTGTCTCTTGCTGGTTTGCATTAGTCTCTTGCTGGGCTATTAACAGCTGTCGCTGGGTTTCACTCGCCTGTTGCTGGGCTTCATTCGCGTCTTTCTGGACAGCGACATTGCGTACCAGCGCACTCACCACGTCTTCCATCTTGTTTGGAGAGAGAGAAAAAAAAACCTTCTTTTTTTTTTTTTTTTTTAAAGTTCTTTAACCCCCAGACCTTTCAGTGTTCTGCCCGCATTCTCCACCATATGTGACAAACGGCTTACTCCGGGGCTCCGCCGTCTGTCCGGGACTGTTAGAACACGGTCTTTTAGGGTAGGTTAAATGATGAGACGTCACGTACTGTTCCTTTAAACAGGCTATGCCTGGTTTATTCAGTCCCAGGCACTGAGACTGCCACAGTTTAAACAGAAAACAAAGCCAAACAAAAAGCTGCTCGTCTGAGCGATAACTTAAACTTAGATGTCCCTGACTCAGAGTTGGAAGTGGCTTGTCCACTTCCACCAACAAAATAAGTACCTTTGCAGTCTTTAGACAAACTAACAGAATGAATGAAGCGATTTGGGAAAGAGGCTTTCTCACCCCTCTGCAGTTCAGCAGCCTTCCAGGCTCTTGGGCGGGGCCCAGAGGAAACAGGAAACAGGTCTTATATACCTGAACTCTAATCAGCATGACAGGTGACAGAAAACAGGCAGCAGACAAACTGTGGAATGGAGTGCCTGTACCACGAGGCTGCCCTGTTCAGCTTAGACAGGACAGAAACTGTTCAGTATCCTGGGAGCCCTGTATATGGAGTTTATTACCAACCCCTGGTTTCTGTCACAATACATACACATATAGTATGTTTATATATATATATCATACTATATGTATATATATTGTCTGTTTTATACACACATACACGTGTGTGTATATGTATGTGTGTGTGTGTGTATATATGTGTGTGCGTGTGTATATATATGGTATAACCCAGAGGTGCGCAAAGTGGAGGGCGGGAGATTTTTCGGGGGGGGGGGGGGAGGCGCACGGGCGGTTGCAGAGGCCCCGCGCACTTCCTCGAGGCATTAAAATTAAATGCCGGGGGATCGCGTGAGGCCTCTGCAATGCTATTACTTACCTTGACTCTGCCGGCGTCACTCGTGTCCATGGCAACGCGGTGTTAAATTACGCCGCGGGGTCATGTGACGTCACCCTCGTCAAATGCCGCTGCCGGTCACGTGACGCCGCATCAAGGTAAAGGAGGGGGTGGGGGCGCGAGCTCCCCTGGTATAACCAATAAATAATATAGCTGATATAGCAATTTGGTTGTGGCTAGAGAAAGATTATAGTGGCAGTGAGAATTAGTGGCCAGAATTAATAACTAAAAAGTAGCTGTAATAAAATAATAATAAACACTATGCCTAAACACAATAACAGTCCAGAAACTTAGCTCTAATAGCTATGTTATAACTCAATCATAAAAGGATCCAATTCGGGCATCCTCTGGAGTCCTGGCAGCTCTCTTCGGGGAAACAACCACCTCCTCGATAGATACCTAAACAAAAAAAAAGAAGAGAAAGCGCCCGCTCCATGTGTAAATTCGGTTTAACAATTTCATTTCCTGGACAAGATAAAAATAACAAACTCACAAACATCCGTTTAGTAAAAGCGTTGTATGAGACAGGCTCGTGCTCCGTGGTAATCCGGTGGTCAATCCGGTGGTCAATCCGCAGCTCCAGACTTTGGACGATGACCGGGAAACTCGATAGGCTGCGCCCCTTGCAGTGTGGTCCTCCGGCAATCTGTAGTATGCAGTTGTGATTCCACTCTGTAATTCCGGTGTCTCGACTTGTTCGCGTACCAACTTCCCTTCCGGCGTCAAGACGGATAGTGTGGCAATAGCAACGAGAAGAATGTACCTACGTGTTTCTTCAGCACACGGCTGATTTCATCAGAGGATAATGCTACAACTCAGTCGTAATGGTTTTATAGTCCTACAGTCCAATTGGTAATGGCATAATAGATCACATATGTTACTGATTTTAGATAATAATAGATTCTTGTATGACACACACACACAAACACATATACATATATATATATATATATATATATATGTATATATATATACATACACACATATATATATTTACACACACATACATATATTTACACACACACATATATATATATATATATATATATATATATATATGAAACCAGGTGTCCCACCAAGGAGACAAAAAACAGCACTCAAGGTATATGTGTAGAGGTATAAGTACCGTGTTAGCCGAGCTTCAATAATCATAAAATAATAAAAAAATAATATCATCTATTTATTTTTTGATTTTATATATATATATATATATATATATATATATATATATATATATATATATATATATATATATATATATAGATAACAGCAGGCACTTCAAAGGCTCCAAAGAAATAAGTGCTTGTTCAACAAAAATTACAGGAAACCAGGTGTCCCACCAAGGAGACAAAAAACAGAACTCAAGGTATATTGCAAAAGTGTATTTGAAAAAAAGCAGGCACATATAAATCCAACGTTTCGGTCCTGTATAGGGCCTTCCTCACGCCCCTGAGGAAGGTCCTATACAGGACCGAAACGTTGGATTTATATGTGCCTGCTTTTTTTCAAATACACTTTTGCAATATACCTTGAGTGCTGTTTTTTGTCTCCTTGGTGGGACACCTGGTTTCATATATATATATATATATATATATATATATATATATATATATATATATATATATATATACAAATACAACTGTATGCTCATCTGCATGTCTTAGGCAGGTCTGCAACCCCGCCTTTCCCCATTATCACCCAGCATACAGCACTTCCACTGTAGCAAGGGATTCTGGGAAATGACATGCAAATGAGCACACAGTGTCACTTTTTGCCTCAAAAACCATTTTTAACATGGTTCCCTATAGGCTTAAGCTTGCTGCATGGTCACAGCTTTGAGCACAGCCAGGGTTAAGGTGCATACCCAGAAAACCACCCACAGACAGCTGTTTCGACCTTAATGGGTCTCATCAGTGTGGGGTTGATTTAACTGGGTATGCAAAGAGGCTATGGGATAGGCTATACCATAATACTGAGTTAAGTTATGGTGAGTAAAAAAAGTGACAAAAACCCTCCACAGGAAAGCAAATATGCAAATACAACTGTATGCTCATCTGCATGTCTTAGGCAGGTCTGCAACCCCTCCTTTCCCCATTATCACCAGCATACAGCACTTCCACTGCAGCAAGGGATTCTGGGAAATGACATGCAAAAAATATATATATATATATATATATATATATAATCTTCTTCTCTCTGAAGAAGACCGTTTTAGTCGGAACGCGTTGGAGTGAGAGTCTGTGGAGTGGGACCCCTACCCTTTTCCATGACAGGAGGCCTTGGCTATCTGTAAATTGGCCTTTCACACCTACGCTTTAATGGTGATGTATTTACATCTTTAATACTCGAGCATTTATTGCCTCCATTTCTGCAATTACTATTTTACAACAACAGCTATCTCCTTACGTTATGTGCACAAATCTGCAGTGTGTGTAGAGGTATATGTGCATGCTTGGATCAGAGCTGCTTGTGTGGAGAGGTATATGAGCATGCTTGGATCAGAGCTGCTTGTGTGTAGAGGTATATGTGCATGCTTGGATCAGAGCTGCTTGTGTGTAGAGGTATATGTGCATGCTTGGATCAGAGCTGCTTGTGTGGAGAGGTATATGTGCATGCTTGGATCAGAGCTGCTTGTGTGTAGAGGTATATGTGCATGCTTGGATCAGAGCTGCTTGTGTGTAGAGGTATATGTGCATGCTTGGATCAGAGCTGCTTGTGTGTAGAGGTATATGTGCATGATTGGATCAGAGCTGCTTGTGTGTAGAGGTATATGTGCATGCTTGGATCAGAGCTGCTTGTGTGGAGAGGTATATGTGCATGCTTGGATCAGAGCTGCTTGTGTGTGTAGAGGTATATGTGCATGCTTGGATCAGAGCTGCTTGTGTGTAGAGGTATATGTGCATGCTTGGATCAGAGCTGCTTGTGTGTAGAGGTATATGTGTATGCTTGGATCAGAGCTGCTTGTGTGTAGAGGTATATGTGCATGCTTGGATCAGAGCTGCTTGTGTGTAGAGGTATATGTGCATGCTTGGATCAGAGCTGCTTGTGTGTAGAGGTATATGTGCATGCTTGGATCAGAGCTGCTTGTGTGTAGAGGTATATGCGCATGCTTGGATCAGAGCTGCTTGTGTGGAGAGGTATATGCGCATGATTGGATCAGAGCTGCTTGTGTGTAGAGGTATATGCGCATGCTTGTATCAGAGCTGCTTGTGTGTAGAGGTATATGTGCATGATTGGATCAGAGCTGCTTGTGTGGAGAGGTATATGTGCATGCTTGGATCAGAGCTGGAGTGTGTGTAGAGGTATATGTGCATGCTTGGATCAGAGCTGCTTGTGTGTAGAGGTATATGTGCATGCTTGGATCAGAGCTGCTTGTGTGTAGAGGTATATGTGCATGCTTGGATCAGAGCTGCTTGTGTGGAGAGGTATATGTGCATGCTTGGATCAGAGCTGCTTGTGTGGAGAGGTATATGTGCATGCTTGGATCAGAGCTGCTTGTGTGTAGAGGTATATGTGCATGATTGGATCAGAGCTGCTTGTGTGGAGAGGTATATGTGCATGCGTGGATCAGAGCTGCAGTGTGTGTAGAGGTATATGTGCATGCTTGGATCAGAGCTGCTTGTGTGTAGAGGTATATGTGCATGCTTGGATCAGAGCTGCTTGTGCTGGTGATTACTTTTGGTGTTCTTTGCCTCACGGAATACATGTTTGGTAGATGTGAGTCCCCCTCCTCTTTTATCAATTTTTCTTCCCTTGTTTTTAACCCACAGTAATACATTTGTATTGTTATCACTTTCTTGGCATGCCCGTGTGCTTCTTCATAAGGATGCTTTTTTCGTTGTAATACATATCCATTATCCTTTAGCACCACTGTCCATTGTTATTATATCATAAATCAAGACAGTTTCTGGGCAACAGTGACGCACTGTGTTGATGCGGTATACTTTGTGTCACATATATATATATATATATATATATATATATATATATATATATAAAATCAAAAAATAAATAGACTATACCGTTCTGTGGCTAACGAAATGCTTTTATTTGTGCGAGCTTTCGAGATACGCTGATCTCTTCTTCTGGCAGTGTTACAATGAATGAAGCAAGCAAAGGGTATACTTAAAAACAGTGTCTCTTGGAATGTTATCTGTGCTTGTCCCTTCTCCCCCCCCCCCCTTGTGTGAATGTGATTTATGGCTAGAGGTGTTAAATGGTTCCTGAAAGTTAGTGATGTAAGAGTGTGTGTGTGTGTGTGTGTGTGTGTGTGTATCTGTGTGAATATAAATGAATGGAGAGCCCACAGTTTATACAGTGCTTTACAAAAGGTGTGTGTGTGGAGTGGGAGTTAATATAAATTGTGTGGGTAGGTGTGGAAATGTGAGAGATTGTAGCAAAACTAAAAGTGTGTGTAGATACTATGTGGTCCCTATTGGTGTATAGGGATGGAAAAACAAGGAGTATTTGTATGTGTAAGAGACAGCTGTGTGTGCATACATATAGCACAGTATGTACAGACATGGCCTTTAGCGCTCATGGGAAGAGAGTTCACTTGTGTCAGTAATGACTCATAAAATTTCGATCTCTGTTTAGGCCACCGCTAAGTGTCCCGAACAGTTGCATATATTTCTATTCGTGCAACCATCTCTATTTCGGTGTTTTAAGATTAACTTTGAGTATGGCAACCCCCAGATCGTCCATCTTATGGACAGAGTCAGAGAAATGTTCGCCGACAGGACTGTCTCTTGTTCCGCGTGTGATGCTGTGCGATGCAGGTTCATTCTCTTGTTTAGCCCCTGCCCCGTCTCACCTATGTAGTAGCAGCCCCCTGGACATTTCATGCACATGATGAGGAACACGACATTGCTGGAGGAACAGGTGAACCTTCCTCTGATTTTGTATTCCCGATTCCTGTGTGGTATTTGTATTGTGTCCGCTGTGTAGAGTATTGCGCAGGTTTTGCATCTTGCGTCCTGGCCTGGCATATATATAATTATATATATATATATTCCACAGAAGAAGCCGGCACTCCAGTTGCATGTAGAAAAAATTGGGTGCTTGTCCCATAAAGCAATAATAAACCACACGATTCCGTTTGAAGCACGAGATCAGGAGACAGCACTCTGGTAAGTTTGATCACAAGTTTTTGTACTGAAAAAGACACATAAACCGACGTGTCACGACAGGTCACTCTGCGCGTATTCTGACAGGCCGAGATGGCGTTTGCAGGGAGCTCGGGCGGTGGTAACATCTCTGCGGTGGCGCGGTCCGGATCCCAATACGTTCGCCGCGGAACCCGCTCTGGGCTTCAGTGTAAATCTCCGTCTCCCCCTGTCAGCCTCAGGCAGCTGTTTAGCTATATTTTTAGCCAATCCAGGATTCCTTTATCCCGTTTTATTGAACACTGTCTTCCTTTTTATTATTTTATATACCGTTTGTCATGTTGTTTATAGATTTAGTTTCATTTAGTTATATTTGATTATTCATGTGGTTTGTGTTCATTGTAACTGAACCCGGATCTGTGACGCATATGTACTGAGGTGGGGTTGGATCCCCTCGGTTATTTCTTGTTTTATTAATAAATAATTTACTATATTTTAATCTCTGGTGCGCATTGTGTGCGTTTTTCTTCTTGTCTGCACAGTGCTTCAGATTCTGCATCTGAAAAAATGCCGGTGGATCGGGATGTGAGGTAGGGAAGTGACGTCCGCGCCGGAACGTTATTGCCACGCCTCCAAATATTCATTGCCATGCCCCCAAATCGCGCCCGCTGCATACCCTGCAAAGCCATTAAAAAGCTCAGGCTTCAGCAAGTGTATTGCAGCGTGTGTGCGCCTTCCCTCCGTCTGAAATACTATAGACCAGGCCTGCACAACTCGTAAAGCGAGAAGGGCCAAAATGCTCCAAGGAAAAATAATTTGGGCCGCACGGGTAAAATCATCATCATCATCTCTCCTCCAGCACCTCTCATCATCATCCTCATATCTCCCCCAGAACCCCTCACTATCAACCTTTGCGATACTCCCCATCTATCTCTCATACCCCCATCTCTCCCCCTCACCCACACATAATACTCCCTCTCCACAAACACACAATACCCCACTGCACACCACACACATCCCACGCCCCCTGCACCTCACATCCTTCTACCCCCCTGCACCTCACATCACTCTCCCCCCCTGCACCTCACATCACTCTCCCCCCCTGCACCTCACACCACTCTCCCCCCCTGCACCTCCCATCTCTCCCCCCTGCACCTCACATCACTCTTCCCCCCTGCACCTCACATCACTCTTCCCCCCTGCACCTCACATCACTCTTCCCCCCTGCACCTCACATCACTCCCCCCCCTGAACCTCACATCACTCCCCCCCCTGAACCTCACACCACTCTCCCCCCCCTGCACCTCACATATCTCTCCCCCCCTGCAACTCACATCACTCTCCCCCCCTGCAACTCACATCACTCTCCCCCCTGTACCTCCAATCACCCCCCCTGCACCTCCAATCACCCCCCCTACACCTCCAACAACCCTCCCTGCACCTCCAATGACCCCCCCTGCACCTCCAATGACCCCCCCTGCACCTCCAATAACCCCCCCTGCACCTCCAATAACCCCCGCACCTCCAATGACCCCCACACCTCCAATCACCCCCCCTGCACCTCAATCACCCCCCTGCACCTCCAACCACCCCCCCTGAACCTCCAATCACCCCCCCTGAACCTCCAATGATCCCCCCTGCACCTCCAATGATCCCCCCTGCACCTCCAATCACCCCCCCCTGCACCTCCAATCACCCCCCCCCGCTGCACCTCCAATCACCCCCCCTGCACCTCCAATCACCCCCCTCTGCACCTCCAATCACCCCCCCTGCACCTCCAATCACCCCCCCTGCACCTCCAATCACCCCCCCCTGCACCTCCAATCACCCCTGCACCTCACCCCCTACACCTCACCTCCCCTGCACCTCACCTCAATGCACCTCACCTCAATGCACCTCACATCACCCCCGGGACCGCGGGGAATCGCTGCCATTTTTTTTTTGAAGGTTTTTTTTTTTAAGTTTTTTTTTTTTTAAATCTCATTGCGGGCCGCACAGAGAGGCCGGGCGGGCCGCACAGAGAGGCCGGGCGGGCCGCACAGAGAGGCCGGGCGGGCCGCACAGAGAGGCCGGGCGGGTCGTACAGAGGGGGCCGCACAGAGAGGCGGGGCGGGCCGCACAGAGAGGCGGGGCGGGCCGCACAGAGAGGCGGGGCGGGCCGCACAGAGAGGCGGGGCGGGCCGCACAGAGAGGCGGGGCGGGCCGCACAGAGAGGCGGGGCGGGCCGCACAGAGAGGCGGGGCGGGCCGCACAGAGAGGCGGGGCGGGCCGCACAGAGAGGCGGGGCGGGCCGCACAGAGAGGCCGGGCGGGCCGCACAGAGAGGCGGGGCGGGCCGCACAGAGAGGCCGGGCGGGCCGCAAAGAGAGGCGGGGCGGGCCGCACAGAGAGGCGGGGCGGGCCGCACAGAGAGGCGGGGCGGGCCGCACAGAGAGGCCGGGCGGGCCGCACAGAGAGGCGGGGCGGGCCGCACAGAGAGGCCGGGCAGGCCGCACAGAGGGGGCCGCACAGAGAGGCGGGGCGGGCCGCACAGAGAGGCGGGGCGGGCCGCACAGAGAGGCGGGGCGGGCCGCACAGAGAGGCCGGTCGGGCCGTACAGAGAGGCGGGGCGGGCCGCACAGAGAGGCGGGGCGGGCCGCACAGAGAGGCCGGGCAGGCCGCACAGAGAGGCCGGGCGGGCCGTACAGAGGGGGCCGCACAGAGAGGCGGGGCGGGCCGCACAGAGAGGCCGGGCGGGCCGCACAGAGAGGCGGGGCGAGCCGCACAGAGAGGCCGGGCGGGCCGCACAGAGAGGCCGGGCGGGCCGCACAGAGAGGCGGGGCGGGCCGCACAGAGAGGCCGGGCAGGCCGCACAGAGAGGCCGGGCGGGCCGTACAGAGGGGGCCGCACAGAGAGGCGGGGCGGGCCGCACAGAGAGGCGGGGCGGGCCGCACAGAGAGGCGGGGCGGGCCGCACAGAGAGGCGGGGCGGGCCGCACAGAGAGGCGGGGCGGGCCGCACAGAGAGGCGGGGCGGGCCGCACAGAGAGGCGGGGCGGGCCGCACAGAGAGGCGGGGCGGGCCGCACAAAGAGGCGGGGCGGGCCGCACAGAGAGGCCGGGCGGGCCGCACAGAGAGGCCGGGCGGGCCGCACAGAGAGGCCGGGCAGGCCGCACAGAGAGGCCGGGCAGGCCGCACAGAGAGGCCGGGCAGGCCGCACAGAGAGGCCGGGCAGGCCGTACAGAGGGGGCCGCACAGAGAGGCGGGGCGGGCCGCACAGAGAGGCGGGGCGGGCCGCACAGAGAGGCGGGGCGGGCCGCACAGAGAGGCGGGGCGGGCCGCACAGAGAGGCCGGGCGGGCCGCACAGAGAGGCCGGGCGGGCCGCACAGAGAGGCCGGGCGGGCCGCACAGAGAGGCCGGGCGGGCCGCACAGAGAGGCCGGGCGGGCCGCACAGAGAGGCGGGGCGGGCCGCACAGAGAGGCGGGGCGGGCCGCACAGAGAGGCCGGGCGGGCCGCACAGAGAGGCCGGGCGGGCCGCACAGAGAGGCCGGGCGGGCCGCACAGAGAGGCCGGGCGGGCCGCACAGAGAGGCGGGGCGGGCCGCACAGAGAGGCGGGGCGGGCCGCACAGAGAGGCGGGGCGGGCCGCACAGAGAGGCGGGGCGGGCCGCACAGAGAGGCGGGGCGGGCCGCACAGAGAGGCGGGGCGGGCCGCACAGAGAGGTGGGGCGGGCCGCACAGAGAGGCCGGGCGGGCCGCACAGAGAGGCGGGGCGGGCCGCACAGAGAGGCCGGGCAGGCCGCACAGAGAGGCCGGGCGGGCCGTACAGAGGGGGCCGCACAGAGAGGCGGGGCGGGCCGCACAGAGAGGCGGGGCGGGCCGCACAGAGAGGCGGGGCGGGCCGCACAGAGAGGCGGGGCGGGCCGCACAGAGAGGCGGGGCGGGCCGCACAGAGAGGCCGGGCGGGCCGCACAGAGAGGCCGGGCGGGCCGTACAGAGGGGGCCGCACAGAGAGGCGGGGCGGGCCGCACAGAGAGGCGGGGCGGGCCGCACAGAGAGGCGGGGCGGGCCGCACAGAGAGGCGGGGCGGGCCGCACAGAGAGGCCGGGCGGGCCGCACAGAGAGGCCGGGCGGGCCGCACAGAGAGGCGGGGCGGGCCGCACAGAGAGGCCGGGCGGGCCGCACAGAGAGGCGGGGCGGGCCGCACAGAGAGGCCGGGCAGGCCGCACAGAGAGGCCGGGCGGGCCGTACAGAGGGGGCCGCACAGAGAGGCGGGGCGGGCCGCACAGAGAGGCGGGGCGGGCCGCACAGAGAGGCGGGGCGGGCCGCACAGAGAGGCGGGGCGGGCCGCACAGAGAGGCGGGGCGGGCCGCACAGAGAGGCCGGGCGGGCCGCACAGAGAGGCGGGGCGGGCCGCACAGAGAGGCCGGGCAGGCCGCACAGAGAGGCCGGGCGGGCCGTACAGAGGGGGCCGCACAGAGAGGCGGGGCGGGCCGCACAGAGAGGCGGGGCGGGCCGCACAGAGAGGCGGGGCGGGCCGCACAGAGAGGCCGGGCGGGCCGCACAGAGAGGCGGGGCGGGCCGCACAGAGAGGCCGGGCGGGCCGCACAGAGAGGCCGGGCGGGCCGCACAGAGAGGCCGGGCGGGCCGCACAGAGAGGCCGGGCGGGCCGCACAGAGAGGCGGGGCGGGCCGCACAGAGAGGCCGGGCGGGCCGCACAGAGAGGCCGGGCGGGCCGCACAGAGAGGCCGGGCGGGCCGCACAGAGAGGCCGGGCGGGCCGCACAGAGAGGCCGGGCGGGCCGCACAGAGAGGCCGGGCGGGCCGCATGCGGCCCGCGGCCGTTATGTTGTGCAGGCCTGCTATAGACGCAGCCTTATCGACGCTTACTGAATAGGCCACTGTGTCTCTGTCTCTCTCTGTGTCTCTGTGTCTCTCTGTGTCTCTCAAATCAAAATCAGCTTTGTTGGCATGACAAAAGAACATTTCAGTATTGCCAAAGCGTGAGTAATAGGGGGTGTGGGACAATGATTACACGAATACTAGGGGGTACGGTTTAATGGTTATACAGTACATTACTTTTGTCTCTCTCTCATTCTCTGTCTCTCTCTCATTCTCTGTCTCTCTCATTCTCTGTCTCTCTCTCATTCTCTGTCTCTCTCTCATTCTCTGTCTCTCTCTCTCATTCTCTGTCTCTCTCTCTCATTCTCTGTCTCTCTCTCATTCTCTGTCTCTCTCTCATTCTCTGTCTCTCTCTCATTCTCTGTCTCTCTCTCATTCTCTGTCTCTCTCTCTCATTCTCTGTCTCTCTCTCTCATTCTCTGTCTCTCTCTCTCATTCTCTGTCTCTCTCTCATTCTCTGTCTCTCTCTCATTCTCTGTCTCTCTCTCATTCTCTGTCTCTCTCTCATTCTCTGTCTCTCTCTCTCATTCTCTGTCTCTCTCTCTCATTCTCTGTCTCTCTCTCATTCTCTGTCTCTCTCTCTCATCCCTGTATGATAGGTATGTTCCAACTCTATTTTTTGCTCTTCTTTTCCGTTTGAGAGGAGGGAGTCCCTCACCTCTTCAGCCACACACCAGGAACGCTGGATTGCTTACAGACGCTCGGAGAGGCGGATACAGTCGTGGATTGCAGGCACTGATTTATCTGGTAAGTACCGCAAACATGCTTGAACAAGGGCCGTAGACATTTTATTTGATGGTTTAGATTACCATTGTCTGTGGTTGTTAGTTATTGGTATTACAGTTTTTTGATGTTGTTACGAATCAAATACATTTTGAAGTAGTAATCCCCTCCGAACTGGGCATTCCTGGCCAATAATGCCCTGGCTGTAAGAGTTGAAGGGCCCAAGCAAAGCCCCCACCTCTATACACACTAACACTGCAGGGGCATCAGAGTGTCTTATTGTCATGGCAACAGGAGGTGTCACGTGATGTAATTTGTTTAATAAATTATTTTTTAAGGTGTCCCGGTTTTTCATTTTCGAAATCTGGTCACCCTATTCATCAAGCAGAAAAAGTGAAGAAACAATTGTAGTTTTGCTAATGGACGTCATTTTGGCATATCATTAGCTTTGAGGATACCCATTAATATGAAGAAAAGTAACAGCCATTCCCAATGTAGCCCCCCTTCCCTGGGCCAATCGCAGATCGGGCCCCCTCCTCTGTACTAGGGCCTGGCTACGTGTCTGAGTGTGGTGCATACCTGCTGGCAACAGGGGGGCCTGAGTCTCCCGCGATGGTATGGGGGATGATAGGATCAGGTTTCTGGGGTGAATGCCTTCGTCTCATTTAATGGTGCAGCACCTCCATCTCTGAGCCCCAGGAATACGGGTGGAATCCTTCCAGAGAGTCGTCCCCCCCTCCCCCCCCCGGGGATGAGAGATTCCAGTCTCACACTGTATATCTTTAAAAGCAGCCGCAGCTCTTTATTCACAGCAGCAGCATAGCAGCAACAAGACTGTCAATCAGGTACAGGGTGTCTTCCTCCACACAGGACTGCTCTCCCTCAGGATGGTCTCTGTGTCCCTGCCACCACCCCAGGTCAAGGGCACCCAGGGTGGGGCTAGCTCTTCCCTCGCCCCCTAAACAGGGTGAGAGGAATTGGTCCACCTCCCTAAGTAAGGTTGCATCAGCTCTACTCAGAGGCTGATGGCTCCCCTTCTCCAACGGCCAATTGATATAGGCTCTCTCTGTCACCCTGGGCCAGCCAGGTGACAGACTCAGCAGACTCTAACTCTGGACTGAACTCTTAACTCTGACACACACTTCTACTAAATAGGAAGTGCACTGCTCTTTATGATATTGGCAGGCACTGCCCCTGTGTCTCTGCCTTCCACACAGGGTCAGGTACCAATTTCAGGAATGTCCCGTTATTAGCGTAAACACAACAGAGTTCCATGGATCTAGCATTAAGACTGTAAGCTCTGCAGGCCAGGGATTTCCTTTCCTATTGTCTGATTTTGTTTGTTGCACTTATTGTACTATAATTCCCTGTACTGTATTGCCTCTCTTATAAAGCGCTATATAAATAAAGATTTCCATACATAATATATCTTAATGCATCTTAAGACACCTTAGAGTTCCCTCTATAAGACACTTTATGGTCCACTCAAGTGAATAGTCTGTAAGGAGTCTAAGGCTGCGTCCATAGAAGGACAAGCAGCGCTGAGGCGTGCGGACGCTCCGCGCTGAGCCCCTGCATCCTCAATGAGGATGCCTTGAGAGGGGGCTCATGCGAGCGTCCGCGGGCGTGCTCAGGCTTTGGAGTTTTCAGCCGAGCGCCAAGCTGTTTTTCAGCGCGCTGTCGGCTGAAAACATCCAATCAGCCTTAAGCAGCGTCAACGTCACGGCGCCGTGACATTGACGTCAGTGCATCGCGGGCGATTGGCCCAGCGACGTCACTGCCCCGCCTCCAACCACCTCCCCCCCGGCTCCCTTCGCGCACGCTGGCTCCGTGGAATCGGGCTGACTTAAGCAGGCGAGCCTCAGCGTTAGCGCGCAACCGCTCTCCCCCACCCCTCTATGGCCCGGGCCTTAGTTACTGTACAGCATTGTAAAGTGCCTTGCTGGCCTAGTACAATTTAGTAAATATCCTAAACAATGTCGTCTTAGGCAAAATGTTGCTGATCTTTGCTCTAAAAATGACTATGAACTAAAGAGAAATAACAATCTCCCTTGTGAGCACATTCACATGTCTCAGACAGGTCTGCAACCCTGCTTTTCACCATTATCCCATACAGCTTCCACTGCAGCCAGGGACTCTGGGAAATGGACATGCAAATGAGCACAGTGTCACCTTTTGCTTCAAATCTATTTTAAATGAAATTAGCCTTGTACTTCTGGTGGAGAGAGTAGGGGGTTTGGTGCTTTATACGTTACATATTATTAAATGTTAACATCAAACAAATATTGTCATTATGTTTTGGTGCTACTTATTTCTTTTTCATTAGGATTTATTCATCTTTCATTATTATTATTTACTAGCTGAGAGACCCGGCGTTGCCCGGGATGTAATGCGTAATAGGTAGTATTATTTATAACTCGTGGAACAATAGGTGAGTATTTGTTGTAAAGGTTTCGGGGGGGGGGGGGAGAAAGGGGAGCGGGGGGGGGGGGGAAAGGGGAGCGGGGGGGGGGGAGAAAGGGGAGCGAGGGGGGGAGAAAGGGGAGCGGGGGGGGGGAGAAAGGGGAGCGGGGGGGGGAGAAAGGGGAGCGGGGGGAGAGAAAGGGGAGCGGGGGGGGGAGAAAGGGGAGCGGGGGGGAGAAAGGGGAGCGGGGGGGGAGAAAGGGGAGCGGGGGGGGGGAGAAAGGGAAACGGGGGGGGAGAAAGGGGAGCGGGGGGGGGGAGAAAGGGGAGGGGGGGGGGGAGAAAGGGAGCGGGGGGGGGAGAAAGGGGAGCGGGGGGGGGAGAAAGGGGAGCGGGGGGGGGAGAAAGGGGAGCGGGGGGGTGGGAGAAAGGGGAGCGGGGGGGGGAGAAAGGGGAGCGGGGGGGGGAGAAAGGGGAGCGGGGGGGGAGAAAGGGGAGCGGGGGGGAGAAAGGGGAGCGGGGGGGAGAAATGGGAGCGGGGGGGAGAAAGGGGAGCGGGGGGGGAGAAAGGGGAGCGGGGGGGGGGAGAAAGGGGAGCGGGGGGGGGGAGAAAGGGAGCGGGGGGTAGAAAGGGGAGCGGGGGGGGGAGAAAGGGGAGCGGGGGGGGGGGAGAAAGGGGAGTGGGGGGGGGGAGAAAGGGGAGCGGGGGGGGGAGAAAGGGGAGCGGGGGGGGGGAGAAAGGGGAGCGGGGGGGGGGAGAAAGGGGGAGCGGGGGGGAGAAGGGAGCGGGGGGGGGGGGAAGGGAGTGGGGGGGGGGGAAAGGGGAGTGGGGGGGGGGTGGGAGAGCGGTGGGCATATGTATTGTCATAATTTATGTATGGGCATTTCCCCCCCCCCCCCCCGTTCCCCCCGTGGACTCCCCCCCTCCGTTCCCTGTGACTCGCGCTCCCCCCCCCGGCGGCCGCTTGGTCCCCCCGATGTGCCGTCCCTGCTGAGTGAGGCGTGCAGGCGGCTGCAGGAAGCGCCCTGTGTGGGCCTAAGACTCACGCTCCCCCCCCCCCCCCCCGGCGCTCCGCTCGATTGTGGCGTCTGGGCTGAGCGGCGGTAGGAAAGCGCCCTGTGTGGGCCTGAGGCTGAGGCGGGACGCGCAGTGGGCCTGAGGGCTGAGGCGGGAACGCGCAGTGGGGCCTGATGCTGAGGCGGGACGCGCAGTGGGCCTGAGGCTGAGGCGGGACGCGCAGTGGGCCTGAGGCTGAGGCGGGACGCGCAGTGGGCCTGAGGCTGAGGCGGGACGCACAGTGACTTACCTGAGCGGGTGGTAGCGCCGGGGAGGTAAGGGGAGCGGCTGGTGGGTAGGAGGGCCGCGCTTCCCGTCCGGAGCCAGTGCAGGATGGCGCACGTGAGGGGGGGGGGGGAGGGGGGCGGACAGAGGGTGTGTGTGTGTGTATAGAGCTGCTGTGTTGTGTGTGTGTGTGTGTGTGTATAGAGCTGCTGTGTTGTGTGTGTGTGTGTATAGAGCTGCTGTGTTGTGTGTGTGTGTGTATAGAGCTGCTGTGTTGTGTGTGTGTGTGTGTGTATAGAGCTGCTGTGTTGTGTGTGTGTGTGTGTGTGTGTATAGAGCTGCTGTGTTGTGTGTGTGTGTGTGTGTGTGTGTGTGTGTATAGAGCTTCTGTGTTGTGTGTGTGTGTGTATAGAGCTGCTGTGTTGTGTGTGTGTGTGTATAGAGCTGCTGTGTTGTGTGTGTGTGTGTGTGTGTGTGTGTGTGTATAGAGCTGCTGTGTTGTGTGTGTGTGTGTGTGTGTATAGAGCTGCTGTGTTGTGTGTGTGTGTGTGTGTGGTGTGTGTGTGTGTATAGAGCTGCTGTGTTGTGTGTGTGTGTGTGTATAGAGCTGCTGTGTTGTGTGTGTGTGGTGTGTGTGTGTGTATAGAGCTGCTGTGTTGTGTGTGTGTGTGTGTGTGTATAGAGCTGCTGTGTTGTGTGTGTGTGTGTGTGTGTGTGTGTATAGAGCTGCTGTGTTGTGTGTGTATAGAGCTGCTGTGTTGTGTGTGTGTGTGTGTGTGTATAGAGCTGCTGTGTTGTGTGTGTGTGGTGTGTGTATAGAGCTGCTGTGTTGTTGTGTGTGTGTGTGTGTGTATAGAGCTGCTGTGTTGTGTGTGTGTGTGTGTGTGTGTTAGAGCTGCTTGTGTTGTGTGTGTGTGTGGTGTATAGAGCTGCTGTGTTGTGTGTGGTGTGTGTGTGTGTATAGAGCTGCTGTGTTGTGTGTGTGTGTGTAGGTGTGTGGGTGTGTGTATAGAGCTGCTGTGTTGTGTGTGTGTGTGTGTGTGTATAGAGCTGCTGTGTTGTGTGGGTGTGTGTGTGTGTATAGAGCTGCTGTGTTGTGTGTGTGTGTGTGTGTGTAGAGCTGCTGTGTTGTGTGTGTGTGTGTGTGTGTATAGAGCTGCTGTGTTGTGTGTGTGTGTGTGTGTGTATAGAGCTGCTGTGTTGTGTGTGTGTGTGTGTGTATAGAGCTGCTGTGTTGTGTGTGTGTGTGTGTGTATAGAGCTGCTGTGTTGTGTGTGTGTGTGTGTGTATAGAGCTGCTGTGTTGTGTGTGTGTGTGTGTATAGAGCTGCTGTGTTGTGTGTGTGTGTGTGTGTGTATAGAGCTGCTGTGTTTGTGTGTGTGTGTGTGTGTGTATAGAGCTGCTGTGTTGTGTGTGTGTGTGTGTGTATAGAGCTGCTGTGTTGTGTGTGTGTGTGTGTGTGTGTATAGAGCTGCTGTGTTGTGTGTGTGTGTGTGTGTATAGAGCTGCTGTGTTGTGTGTGTGTGTGTGGTGTGTTAGAGCTGCTGTGTTGGTAGTGCTGTGTGTGTGTGTGTGTATAGAGCTGTGTGTGTTGTGTGTGTGTGTGTGTATAGAGCTGCTGTGTTGTGTGTGTGTGAATGGTGTATAGAGCTGCTGTGTTGAGTGTGTGTGTGTGTGTATAGAGCTGCTGTGTTGTTGTGTGTGTGTGTGTGTGTGTATAGAGCTGCTGTGTTGTGTGTGCTGTGTGTGTGTGTGTGTGTGTGTGTGTGTGGTGTGTGTGTGTGTGTTGGTGTGTGTTGTGTGTGTGTGTGTGTGTGTGTGTGTGTATAGAGCTGCTGTGTTGTGTGTGTGTGGGCCGTCACGTAACAAGAAAAAAATGGGTGTATA
>NW_027456313.1:0-21678 GCF_040206685.1 Ascaphus truei
AGCCAAGCTCTGTGGCTGCACGTGGTCGGAGGAAACGTGTGGAGCGGCCACGTAATCCTCGTTTCAATGAAGAGGAAAACAGAGTTCTTGTCACAGGGATTTTGGAGCACTATGACTCTCTGTATGGGCATTTACTAGGTAAGTCTATCTTTGCATTGAGTGTTCAAAGACATGTTATCCTATCTCATGTGAGATGTCTTAATATCAAACTATTATTCTCTAATATCTATCAATTAAAGTTAATTGTTACACACATATTCCTTCATGCTTTATAACGACCATAACAATCAGTCTAAAAAGTTTGCCAAAGTTCATACAATATTCATGCAAGCTTCCTTAGATTTGTATGTTTCCACGTAAATGCTCATGTGGTACACATATTCAACCTAAACCAGCATGTTTGTTATCTCTTGGAACAGGTAGCAGTTCAGGAAAATGCTTGTTTTTCTAATAATAATTAACGTCATATATTTTGTATGTATTTCAAGGGTGGACAAGTTCAGCATCAAAAAAAGAAATGTGGGATCAAATAACCTTGGCTGTGTCTGCGTGTGGGAATCATGTCAGTGACCGGGCGAATTGTCGGAAGAGATTCGATGATATCAGGGCAAACTTAAAGAAAAAATTCCAAGCACAACGTATGCATGCTTCTGCCACTGGAGGTGGGCCGCCAGCACAAGCTCTAATGTTAACTCCATTGCAGGAGCAGATGCGGGAAAAATTTCTTCCTGTCGTCGTGGAGGGTTTGCCAGGTGACAGAGATATCGGAATTTTTCGGCTCAATTTCCACCAGGTGACAAATGTTACTGTACTATGCGTGTCGTATGTTACAGTTCTTATCTATATTTCCACTGAAACTTATAGTTTCTTCCCAATATAAGCATACCTACATATATATCTGTATATATGTATCTCTCTCTCTATATATCTATCTATCTATCTATCTATCTATCTATCTATCTATCTATATATTTATATATAGTTGTCCTAAAAAAACAACAAAATATTATATACAGTATATATATATATATATATATATATATATCTATGTGTGTTTGGAAACATGTATTGGCTCAGCTATCGTGGATGACATCATTATGAGTAAACATACACAACTTGACCTGCATGAAGGGATTATGTGCAATGATCTTCCAAATAACACACACTGCAACCTTCTACTTTACAAAGCATTCAAATCTTTGCCCTATAGTAAAAAGCTGCATGTATGTGTGAATCTTTTTACAAACAATGGGTTAACATTTATAAACACAAAACACACCCGCACTTATTCTTTGTCACAGTAACGTATAACTTCGTTATACTGTGTCTGTGCACACAAATGCATAATTCACTATTTCATGTATGTGTCGATACATATATACATATTATCAGTGGTTGACAAATCACCAAAAAATCTACTCGCCACACAAAAAAATCTACTCGCCACCTAGTACCAAACGTGTGCTGCTTGGGCCAATATTTACTCGCCCGGGGGTTAAATCCACTCGCCCGGGGCGAGCAAATGTATAGGTTTGTCGAACACTGAATATTATATATATATATATATATATATATATATATATATATATATATATAATGTAATATATATATATATATATATATATATATATATAAGTGATAATCTATGTTACACCTATAACTATATATATATTAGTGATAATCTATGTTACACCTATAAACAGGCCATTACTGCCTAATCAAGTCTTGCATGGAATATTGAGCATTCAAAGGCGAACATAAATAATTTGCACAAACAAATTTCGTGATGTTTTATTAAAGCTCTTTTTTCGCTTCATGTAGTATAATTTGAGCATAAATAGGAACATGTACCATATGGTATTTACTTGTGTTCATATGTTGCTCACTTCATATTTTTATTTCGCTCATGTACCGGTGTGTGAAACCAGCTGCAATTAATATGTAAATCACAGCATAGAGGTGAACAGAGGGGGTGGTGTAGGGCACAGAGCCAGATCACAGGGTCAGGGTAGGTTCAAGTCTTGTGGGACGGCATACAGGTGGTAGAAGCAAATAAAAGGTCAGGGTTATGTCACGTCTTGGGGGAGGGACTACAGTTGTTAGAAGCTGACAAGGTGAACAGAAGATCATCACATTCATTTGAAATAGTAATTATCTGAATACTTTCACCCACCAGTCCACTATATATTAAAACGTACGTTAGTCATTCGTTCACTCATATATTATTTTAACGTTATAGCTACACCATCTTATCACACTAGTACCATCTGTGAGCGACACACTGCATGTATTTGAGTGTTAGCCACATTGAGCGCTACACCTGCTTCTCTTAAATGTTCGGACAGATCTCTAAACACATTCATACACATTACCACAATTAGGTGCTGAATTCTAAGCAGAGTCAACTTTGCTTTCATGGTAGTGATGTACATTATTCTAGTTAGATTACTACACAACATATGCAGTGTATGTACAACAGAACACTTAATTTTACAACGCATTCCTGCATGAACATTGTATGTTGTATGGTGTTTAAAATAAATGTGCCGATTAGGTTCACATGTACATTTATGTTAAGATGGATAATATACAGATTGCCCTAACCATATAATTGTCATTTCGTTATGTCATGCTGATATTTAGCCATAACTACTCCCACTACAGATACTTTATGTTAATTATGTACACATGACAATTAAATTCTGATGTTATTCTTCTATATAGTTGCTCCTGCAGCTCCTGTGTCACCTGACACTGAACATGTCTCTTCACCTGTCATGTCTCATCAAGGTCATCATCAAGAATGGAAGGTGAGTGTATGAGGTGCAGCACATTTAATGTGTACATTTGAAGAATTTTATTTGCCATGCAAAATAAATGCCTTTCACATGTAATGAACTCCTCATCAGTTATTGTCACAGAAGATGTAGTTTTTCCTGACAACATGTATTGTGTGTTATAAAGTATCAGCTAGGAGTTGTGATGTTACAACAACCTTTAATTCATTCTTCTTGCACACTGAGTCGAAACATCATTGTTACTTCAAGCATCATCTTTTAATTGGACACAAATAAAAAATTATGGAAACATGTTATGTGTTCCACTATGAGAACAACTATCCTTATAGTGAAAACAAAGTGAAAGTTCCATGGCAGTTCATAATGTCTTTCTTTATTTGTAGAACCAGATGTTGCCGCTCAAGGACAAATTCACTCAAGTGACCATGAAGATGTTGACACTCCTGGATTAACACAGCATTCAAGTCCTCCTGCTCGTGACACATACTCAGCTATTGCAGAGGGAGGGTGGCACTGAACTGTTGAGTAGATTCGTGGAGACCATCAATGATAATATATATATAACTTACATTTCACCTATATTGCACACACAGTACAGATTACTTATTTGGATATTCTTCTGTTTATTGATGTTAATAATACAATACAAAGCGACATATATCGCAAAGAGTCACCCGAGGGCCCTAATTCGTGGGATACCCAAAGGTCAATCTTTAAGACTCAGAAGAATTTGTTCTACTTTAAGAAATGTTCATAGAACAATCTAAAGACCTAGCATTAAGATTCGAACAGAGAGGCTATGATCGTAACTGCATTCAAAGTGCCTTTAATTATGCATTCTCCACCTCCAGAGACAAATTATTGCAGCTTGCCTTTAAACCTATTTTATCACGTTACAGTGATAAAGCTCAATTCGATGGAGAAGGGTTGTTCTTCATTACCAAATTTAGTCGCCAATCTGAAGATATAAAATCTATCATCAACAAACATTGGCACATTTTGCAACTAGATACGGCCCTAAAACCACTAGTCCAGAATCGACCAAAATTTACATTTAGGAAAGTCAATACTTTATCTACACATCTCTCTCCGAGTTTGTTTGTTCCTCCCTCGATACATACAAAGGCTTTCTTCCTCTAGAGGTTTCCACAAATGTGGTTACTGTTCTGTATGTAAATACGCTAAACCTATTAAATCAATTGCATCTAAAGTGACCAAAGACACATATAGGATAAATCATCTGATCACTTGCAATACTGATCACGTGATTTATTCTTTGAAATGTGGTTGCGGGAAAATATATATTGGGAGGACTATTAGACCCTTAAAAATTCGGGTTATGGAGCATTTAAGATCCATCAAAAAAAGCGATTCAAGACTCCCAGTATCCAGACACTTTATGGAGTGCCCACAAGGCAAAATAGACTCTTTTTCATTTAGTGGTCTGGAATTCATCCCAATACATCCCAGAAAAAGGTAACAGATTAAAATGCTTTGCACCCAGAAGGTATAAACACTGACTGGGAACTGAAGCATATTTTGACATAGAGTCCAGTTATTAATTTCTGCTTTCTTGTATACCTTACTAACTGTGAATATCATAGATATATTTTTATCTTGTACTTACCATCTTTTTGTATTGTTTGGCATATATTGACTGTTAGCTGTGAGATTTAAATACTTTAATAATATATCTTAACAATCAATTCTCTACCTCAACAGCCAGTCTTATACACCAAATAATACCCTTATCTATGATACAATAATTAAGTATTGACCTAATGATTATCACGATTTATGACACCGCAAGAACAATTGTTTCAAATCAAGAATTCTTGCATTTCTATATGTCGGTATGCCAAAGATCAATAGGAATAATATGGACACAATTGTTATGAATTATTAATCTTTATTAATTGATATCTACAATTACAATGTGTGGATACTTCTGCATATATATTCATTCATTTGTACATTAATTCCATATATTCCACAGACAATTCATTGGTTACATTTCCTTTATTCATGGATACTAACTCATATATTTTTTCTCTATTTTAGTTAATGATCTATAATTAATTCATTATATATGAAGTTACTCATTGTAACACCACCATTACATATGAGATGTGTTTCTATTGAATAGGTAATTAATTAAATATGTCCATGGATTTATATGTCTTTATTAAAACCTCATCTTTTTTAATTAGTTTTTAATTATTTTCAAGCAGATCGTTCTTCTTCATTGAAACATAGAGTTATTTATGTTATACATCAGTTGCTATACATATATCTTAATTTACATCTACAGTAGAGGCAACGTTTAGTCTAACATTTGCCGTAAACAAGCCGGGTTACATTCTGGGTATGTGCTGGGTATGTGCTGGGTATGTTCTGGGCTAGTTTGAGGCACGTTTAAGGTATTTCTGCATTGACTAACGACCCATAGGATTAACACAGCAGGGATCCCTGGCAGTCCAATTCAGTTTGAATGGGACTGCCAGGGACCCCCGCTGTTAATCTTAATTAACCATTAATCAATGCAGAAATGCTGGGGCTAGTTTAAGGAAAGTTTAAGGCATGTATTCAGAATGTACCTGGGTGTTTCCTGGGTTTTTTGGGTAATTGCCACTGGTTTTTGTTCGAATAAGAGTTGCCTCTACTGTATATGTATTGAATGAATGATAACGACCTGTTTGATTAAACAGTTTTTTTGTTGGTTAAAGTTTTTGTTAATGTTTGTACTTCTGTTCAAGGGTGCATGGACAATAGAGGAGTTCTATTCATCGCCAGTGCTGCCACTCACCTCGCCATGCTCCTCTATTGGTCATTGTACCAGAACAGAGGAACTAATGAGTGAGGTATGGGCGGGACTCCCGGTTGAGGATCTCCTTCAAAGGTCAGCATCCGAGAAGGGTCATTACTCTTTGAGAAAGTGCAGTAGATGCACGAAACGTGTCAGAGTTCCTTCTCAAGATGATTTTTTCTATTTATTGATGTCTTTACTGTTCATTGTTGTTCATTAAATTTTTGTACTGAAAATCGCCATCCAGCTTCCGTTTTACTTTCAGCTTCCGGAACACATGGGGCACCTGCTGGCACGCTGTGCACCGCCATCTTTCCCCCTATCCAGGGTGATTTTCTACAAATATGCAGCGATAACAATAATAATAGATAGATACTGTATAAAATAGAGTTATATAAATATACAGCAATAATAATAGATAGTTACTGTATAGAATAGAGTTATATACAGGTATACAGTATACATACAGTATAACAGATATATACAGTACAGTATACAGTATAACATATAAATATAACAGATATAAAATTAACGGTACTTAATGTGTGTGTGTGTATGTGTGTCATAATGTGAGTAAACTGTGTACTGAAATGGGGGTTGTGAGTGCGTGAGTCATAATGAGTCATAATGAAGTGAGTGACAATTACTTTACAGTATACAGTAGTACAGTAGTTACGCGGTAGTTGCCTTTGGTGTCCTCTTGACATTTTTGGTCTTACCTTGGGCATGATAGCTCACGGTTGCTGCTGGTACAACGAGGCCAGAAGTACTTAGCCAGCGTTGAATATCCGCAATTCGTTGTCCTCTCATGTACATCTTCTTTATTCTCATGCTGAGATCCTTAGAAATCTTTTTTACAGGCATCGCTGCGGGTAGAAAGAAATACAAGCACAAGAATGTATATTCGATGTTTAGTCGATGTGTATTCAATGTGCAGTGAATCCACAAAATGGATGGTGTATTTATACTTTAATGAGTCTGTGGCAGGACGGCCTGTAGCTGAGGTCAGGGAACAGTCCACACGTGTAGTTTCAGGATAAATGAAAACGTTCAGTGGCTTTATTTCTCCACAGCAACATAACATGCGGGTACACTGTCCCTTTAAGCAAATAAATCCTGCTCCACGTTGGGAGAAAACTGACTAACACAGCAGTCCTAGCTAGCAGGCTGGCTGGCTAAACCATACCCAAACCGTAAGAGTCTTTTTAAGCAGTCATGCAAACAAATGAAAGAAATCTTACTTTGGCTGCAGTAAGTAGTGTGCTGTATCCTTCTGGCTAGCAGCACATCTATCCATGTGCTCTCCTCTGACACAGGCAGCTACTGCTGGTAACAAGATCCTTATCTACCTTCCTGGCTCTCAGGTGTCAGCTTACTTCCTGACTACCTAACTTCCACCTGAATTAACCCTTATGAGTGCTGGATGAAGCACTCAGACATATGTTTCCCAGGCATTATTGATAGGGTTTGACTTCACCCTGTCACAGAGTCACATTAGAATACACCCAATTTTAACACCTGCACCTCTTCGCCATGCATAAAAGGTGACACACATTGCATAGCCTCCCACTCGAGGATCTGTATCTGAACTTGCCTTTGTCCAGATACTACATTGTGCCATCTGCTTCCATGGATCAACCCCGATTCTACGGACGCAGGAACACACTCGCCTCTGCCGTGCCTGTCATGCAGAAAAAGCGAAAGGCGGCAGCCGTTTCCAAGCAAAAGCGAAAGGCTAATAAAGAAAATCTTCTGACGACTCCAAAGGCTACAGGTAAGGCTTTAAAGAAGCCATATTATGTCAAGAAGAAATTCGGTGATGTACACGCAAAGCAAAACAAATGGTCACCTTCTCCATCAGCCCTCGCCGTTGCTGCCACTTCTCTCCCGGAAACCCAGAGGACACCTTCTCCATCAGCCCTCACCGCCGCTGCCGCTTCTCTCTCGGAAACCCAGAGGACACCTTCTCCATCACTCCTCGACGACTCTGTCACTTCTCTCCCGGAAATACACAGGACACCTCCTCCATCACTCCTCGAAGATGCTGCCGCTTCTCTCCCGGAAATACACAGAACACCTCATCCATCACTCCTTGAAGATGCTGATGCTTATCTCCATCTCATCCTCTTATGCACCCATCCACCCAGATGTTCACAGCACCCCATGCACAAGATCATCTCGTTAGACCGCATGCTGAATGGGTTAAATGTCGATTTCCCTGGGAACTCTAAAGATAGAGGTAAAGATAGATCTTCTTTTAGAGACCATACTAAATATGGATCAACGGATGGAGAAGGTGGATCAACGGATGGAGAAGATGGATCAACGGATGGAGAAGATGGATCAACGGATGAAGAAGTTAGAGACTGACATAGCGGGGATACATGATTTGCTCGGAGTTCATGCCCCTGTATCTAGGACACTGGAGCAGGAGGGTGGCATGGATGGGATGAATGGGACCTTCAACCTTCCATCACCAAGCGCAACCCCTCCATCAGAAGAATATGTGTTCATGTATGCCGTTGACGAGGATGACATGACAACCCCGTCAAGACCACGCCAGGAGGCAACACTGACAAAGAGACCAAGACAGGAGCAAAGCATCCTCCCAGACAACCTACCCTCGCCCGTCGCTACAAACACACCCGCTCCCAGAAGAACACCCCCTTCCAGAATCCAACCCACATACGCTTGCATTGAGATGGTGCCCGACATCATCCTGCGCGAGCTGCCTCAGCCACACAGGGAGAAATATAGGTTTGCAAGTGCTGGTATACCACAGAGGCATGCCATGTTAATTTTCAAGCACCACGTGCCCTACCCGGTGTACTATGGGTGGGCCCACAATGTAAACTACAAAGGGAATCGAGACAAAAAGGCTCTTCCTGAAAATTTAAGAAAGACTATTGTGGAGGAATTGTGGCGCTATTTTTCAATTACCGATCCTTTAATGAAAATCGTGCGAGACTCCATTAATTGCATTTTGCGGCATACAAGGCATCGGCCCTGGAAGGACAATCTGCTTTGGATCGAATTCGCTTCGTGATTGATCGTCTGTTAAAATGTTGATTCATTTCTGACTTGTTCATTGTTTTAAATTGTATTCTAATATGTTTTTAATTACAGTACACCATTAATATTATTTTTATTTACAGTACTCCACCAATAAAAATAATGTTGATTGTTGTAGATTGTATTCATACTGTCAATGTTTTTACTGTATTGGACACCATTTAATGTTTTTTACTTACTGCACCCACCAATAAAATAAATTGCTGCTTTTTTTAAAATATACCTGTATGTTTTTAATTACAGTACACATTAATGTTTTTTTACTTACTGCGCATTACAGTACATCAAAACAGTATTAAAACGCATTATCAGTATTTGTATTATTATTACAGTAGAACACACATACTGTACTGTAATACATGTACAGAATAAATGCATACTTTTTATTTTTGGGGTTTATTATACATTACAGTACTGTATGTAAAAAAGTACAGTATGTAATAAAGCTCAGTTATTCTATCCTGATCAATAGAAATGGCACTGATTCAGATTCAGCAGTGTGCAAGTATCGTTAGAAAAAGCGATATTATCCATCGAAATCCCTCCATTTGCCGTTCTCAGCCTGATGACAAAGTTTATTTTCTGAAGAAGAAAAATAAATACTGTAAATACTGTAATGGTTAGTTCAAACTAGTCAGTCCCCTAAAGAAGTTCCCACTCTCAGTCCCCGCAGTCCCCTCGGTCAGTCCCAACAATTATTTTCTCGGGGGGCGTCTCTTGTTTACATACAGTACACGCATGCACCTAGATGTGATGAGACGCATCTGCGTTTCAACAAGGTTCCAATGCGCATACGCCTAACTGTAGAAGCTGCTCAGCCAATGATATTGCTGGACTACATTTTGGCGAATTGTGACTAAAAGAACTAAATAACCATAAGCAAAGCGATTGATTACAGGAGAATCGCTTTACTGTGCATTGATATTGATATGGTAAAAAAATAATTACATACGGCAGCCATAGACTTTGCCATTCGGTTGGCGCTGAGCAACTGCCAGTCCCGTTGTCTTGATTATACACGTAGTTGACAGGTGACAGCGGGCCTGCTAGACCTGTAGTTGACAGCTGATGAAGCTGGAAATCGCTTTGGTACATACAAGCTTGCTGGTATCTGTATGTGAAATCCTGCTCAGGCTGCAGGTATCCAGGCGGGGGCTGATAGCAAGGGTTGCCGGTCAGCAGGTTTTCACAGACGGTCAGATCGTTATTGGAAGCCGGTGCTGGCGCTGGCGCAGGCGCATTGCTTGCCTGGGACCGACGATTCTTAGTTGGTTTTGAACTCTCCATGATCAAAGATACTGGAAAATTCAGGGGCAGCACACCAATACCCTCCTCCTTTAACTCCGGGTGCAGGAGCAATACGAAAAAACGTGGATCGAGACATAACTTTTTCCTTATCGCACGCTTCCACCCCAGAGCATCTGGTGAAAATTTGTAGAAGTCATAATTTTCGATAAAATATTGATAAATTTGACCAACTGTGGCCATCTTATCATCTGCTGAACTTATTGCTGACCATATTAAATAAGCGTACGTTACGTTGGGCTTTTTGAACACGGACTGCAGGGGTGTACTCATCTCTGGACCTCTCTGGACAATAGAATAGAACACCAGACACTTTGCATTTAATTTTTAATATGAAACGCCTAAATAGATACAATGTTGTACAACTTCTTCAGTACCAAGGTCAATTCACAAAGGACCACTGTGGTATTTTTAAACACCTGCAAGTCGACACATTACTGAAGCGCATGCGCATTACAATTCATGAATATCTGCCACCTGGCGGATACGCGAAGAATTGCAACCAATTAAATCCGAAACAATCTCATTAAACAGATCAAGCACAGGTGACGCCGGCATGATTGCGACATGAATACGGCACGAACGCTGCATGAACACGGCGAAGCGCGTGGCATTCGGAAAAAGTCACCGGAAAATATCGGAGAAGTATTAAAATAATAGGGGCCGCGGCTGTATGTAACAGTTACAGACCAGATTAAAATGTGAGACAGCCTTAGTTTTGAGAGAACTTGTGGTGGATGTGAGAGTCAACGGTAGGTTGTTCCAGTTTAGGGGTGCACGGTAAGAGAAGGAGAAGCGGCCGGATACTTTGTTGAGCCTTGGGACCATGAACAGTCTTTTTTAATCAGATCTCAGATGATAAGTGCTGCATGTGGTAGGGGTGAGGAGCTTGTTCAGATAGATGGGTAGCTTGCCCAGAAAGTATTTGAAGGCAAGACAGGAAGGGTGAACTTTGCACCTAGACTCAAGTGATGACCAATCTAGTTCTTTGAGCATTTTGCAGTGATGTGTGTTGTAGTTGCATTGGAGAACAAAATGGCATATTGAATTGTAGAGGGTGTCAAGTTTTCTAAGAAGGGTTTGGGGTGCCGAGCCGTATACTATGTCTCCATAGTCGATAATTGGCATTAGCATCTGCTGTTCGATATGCTTTCTGACCAGCAGAATAAGGGAGGATTTGTTCCTATAAAGTACACCTAGTTTGACATACAGTAGGTTTTGGATGTCAGGGTATCAACGTACATCCCGATGTCTAGTGGGCGTCAAACCATATGCCCAGGTATTTAAAACTAGTAACAGGAGTTAGGCTGGTGTTAGCTTTGGTTCTGATCTGGAGCTCAGTCACTGGAAGCTTTAAAAATGTAGTCTTGGTCCCAAAAAACATTGTTACAGTCTTGTCAGTGTTTCAAACCATTTTGTTTTGGAAAATCCAGTATTCGAGTCTCAAAAAGTCAGACTGAAGTATGTGTTCAAGGTCGGAGAGGCTATGACTGTGTGCATATAGGATTGTATGAAGCCGCGTCCAAAACACCCAGTGAAGATGCATGTGTGGGGTGCCATCTCTAGGCGTGGACCAGGATGTATTGTCATCTTTAATGGTACAGTATAATATTGTTCAGACAGTCCAGGAGGAGCATATATGGGGAAAAAGGAAACAAAACAGTGCAAATTTAAGTGCAGACGTTGAGATTATGTAATTGGCTGAATGATGAAATCTTGGCTCTAATGGTCTATCTACTCACAAGATGTTTGTGGTATATGCGCGGTTAGCAGATAGGGCTGCCACCCAAAATGGATGATGTACATTGTGGGGGTTCCCTCCAGGCTCGTCTCATCAGTGTGGCAATGATATATATGGAGGAGAAAAACAGCACTACATAGCGCAATCTGTCTTGTATTAAACTTTATAAAAAATAGACATATAAAATGTGCACTTACAATGTGCTAATATAAAAATCGCATTTATCACATTAAAAGTGAATGAAGTGGGTGTTCCGCCGCTCTCACCGCCTCCTCTCTGGCTCCGGATCTCCTTCATCTGCAACTTGGGATTCCAATCTCTGTGTGTCCTCCGGTGCGTGTGACGTCACTGCTCAGTGGACGGTGTAGCTACGGATCCCTCACTAGTCCAAAACACCACTCAACGCGTTTCGTCCAGCCCTTGAAAGCTGTGTATGGCTTCGTCAGGTGTGTGTGAGAGCGGCGTTACACCCACTTCATTCACTTTTAATGTGATAAATGCGATTACCGTAAACAAAGCCTCAAAGGGTTGGGGGGGGTCATCATAATGGATTAGCATAATGGATTAGCCAAGCATTGGAAAATGAATGTGAAGTTATACACGCATGCGCATTAATCATCAACTAGGTCCCTTCCGAAAAAGGATTACACGCAGGCGCAGAGATGTGACACCAGGCTCGGCTCGGGACGATTAAAAGCACAAAGCCAAGCATTAGCAAATGAATGGTTTGCGAGAGATGTCGATAAGAAGTTGAAATCCTTGAGCCTTGTATGTGTCTGCGGGAGGGAGGGGGGTAAAGCTGTATGAAGGATTAGCTGTACTGTAGTTCAAAGACATATAGTATTTTCAACAGGTCATCATAAGTTTTGATCCCCACACCCCCAAATCAATAAAAATCAATAAAAAGCATGTGAATGACCAGTGTCGCATTAAAAAGCTACAGTACCGATAGAATATCAGAATAACAAGAATTTTTATGCAGGCACACGTCTGGAAACGAAACAAAAACAACAACAAAAAGAAATATTTTTTTTTCCAGACTTGAACTTCCACATGATTGTGAAGTTATACACGCATACGCATTAATCCTCAACTACTGTAGGTCCCTTCCCAAAGAGGATTACACGCAGGTGCAGAGATGTGACACCAGGCTCGGCTCGGGACGATTAAAAGCACAAAGCCAAGCATTAGCAAATGAATGGTTTGCGAGAGGTCTCGATAAGAAGTTTAAATCCTTGAGCCTTGTGTGTGTCTGTGGGTGGGAGGGGGGTAAAGCTGCTTGAAGGATTAGCTGTACTGTAGTTCAAAGACATACAGTATTTTCAACAGGTCATCATAATGTTTTGATCCCCACATCCCCAAATCAATAAAATCACATAAAGCATGTGAATGACCAGTGTCTCATTAAAAAGCTACAGTACCGATAGAATATCAGAATAACAAGAATTTTTATGCAGGCACACATGTCTGGAAATGAAAACAAAAAAACAAAAAAAAGAAATATTTTTTTTCCAGACTTGAACTTCCACATGATTGTGAAGTTATACACGCATGCGCATTAATCATCAACTACTGTAGGTTCCTTCCCAAAGAGGATTACACGCAGGTGCTGAAATGTGACACCAGGCTCTGTACGTTATACACGCAGGAATGTGATGACAGGTTCAGGATGATTGAAGCCAGAAACCCATCTGGCTTTCAGAAAGCCATCTGGCTGGGAGAGGTGTTCTGTACTGTAGATAAGAAGTTTAAATAGTACTTTAGCCTTGTGTGTGTACGGGGGCAAGAGAGAGAGTGCTGTATGCGTCGAAATGTGATCCTGTAACACGCCTATGCGTTTCAACAATGTTCAAATGAGACATACAGTACTGTACGGTACACGCATAATATAAAAAGAGTATGAAAACAAGTAAAAGTACTGATTACAAAATACTAGATAAAAAGGAATTGTGTAAATAGCGCTAAAAAATATATCAATATAAATCAAAATAAAATATTACACAGTACAGACCACAATGTGATATATAGCTAAATATAGGACGGCTGCCAGGAAAAAGACTAACCCAAAATACTGTAATACAGTACATACAGTACTGTATAGAAATGTGATAATGTTGTATTCGAAGAAGACGCGACGCTATATTTTTGTAATACTGTATACAATAAATCCTCCATTTTACAAATACTGCGATCACACACACAGGAATAATGCATTAGACATGCATTAGACTTATTAGACTTTTAAGACAACAGCTCATCTGTGTTTTAAGACGGTATTGCAGTATAGCAGACAGCGCTAAAAATCCGAGTGCTAACATACCGGAAAGCGCTCCGGAAAAAAAGGATAAAGGCGGCCGCAGCTGTACGCCTATAATATATATTATCTTTAACTGTGCATGCAATGTCTTGTACTGTATGTAATGTATACCATGTTCACTTAAGTAACTGTATTTGTAACCATGTATTATTTGTCATCTTAACTCTATGCCCAGGACATACTTGAAAACGAGTGGTGACTCTCAATGTATTACTTCCTGGTAAACATTTTTATAAATAAATAAAAACTATATGGCTACATGTCTCTATTCTATTATGATTTACAATGTAGCTATTGTTCTGCGTATCCATATAGATTAGAGAATTTTTTATTTATTTATTTTATTTTATTAATTTTAGGTTTGATTTTATTAAAAAATATGAGAATTTGTATTGTCCATATACACTTTATCACAAGTTGTATACAATGGATATTTCTTCCTGTGTAGTACAGATGCAGCGGCTGTTATTCGAACACGTGGTATACCTCAGAATACCCACGTCATGGCGCGTGATTTGTTCCAACCATACCGCCTTTAGACGTGACTGCAGGCGAGTGCAGAAAATGGCATTTTAGTGTTCTGGTTTTTAAACACCTGAAAGTGAAATAGTATGACAGTACTGTACACATTACAATTCATTCATTTCATTGCACACAAAGAAACAGAATCCATGAAGTTCAAACAAAGCAACCGTGATAAACACGTGTGCCTGGGGCGATTGGCCACGTTAATGCAGCATGGAATACAGCAGAGCACACGAAAACGGCTCCGTGATTTGTTCAAATAACGGCCGCTGCATCTGTACAGAATATACTCTTTAGTGTCGTGATTGGTCAATATAGCCATAGTTGATTTTTGGACCAATCATTCCATCAACCAATCGAAATATAGACTCGGGTATAAATATGTGGTAAAAAATGTCTACCTTATTATATCCCTGATGAAGTCTCATAAGGACAAAACACATAGGGTGCTTTGAGTATATCCCTGTATACATTCTGTAAGCCTTGTTATATGGTCAAACTTTCAATACAAATTTGAAGCTAGTTGAATGGTTTGGAGTCCTTTTTTACTTATTTTCCTACATTAACTCTGTGGACTGTGAGACTGAGGCTCCTCTCCAGCTTTGGGTGATTGGCAATTGTTGAAACAGAGCATAGCTGGTACATCTGCCACCCTACACACAGGTGGTGGTGTACTGATGCTAACGAGCAGAGGGAAGTCTCTGCTACACTCAGCGGAACACCAGTGCTAAGTCGGAGCTCCAGCCGCCATACAGACGCTAACGAGCAGAGGGAAGTCTCCGCTACACTCAGCGGAATACCGGAGCTGAGTTGGAGCTCAAGCTGCTTTACAGATAAGCGATATACTGCAGTGAACCAGCGGAGGAAAGCCCCAGTTACAGTGGTGATCGGTGCCTAGAACATCAGAGTGGAGCGGTATAGACGGTATAGAGACGTGGTGTGAGAAGGGACGACTTGGAGATAGAACCGAAGTGTAGAGAAGCCGAAATCCATCGGGAAAGAGGACAGGTGATGCGGTCCCATCAGTGTGAAGGTCCCCCCCACAACCGCAAGTCAGGAGCAGTTTCCAACAGTGGTGATGGCAAATCCCCTTTCCAGCACAAGTTGCAGATACCTGCTTCACTTTCCAACATTGGATATTAAGCTCTAAAGCAATAAGGTACTTTATTAGTGAGCTCCACCACAGAAACATTAAGAAGATACATGGACAATTCCATATTTTTTCTACATTTTTATTATCTGCTACATTGTCAGCTTTTTCTAACACTTTGTATATCACATTGTTTCTTTTTCTAGTTACATGTAGTCATTTTAGTGTCTATTTCTGTTTTCCAAATACCCTGATCTACTATTAGTATTTACTATTATCCCATTATACAATAGGTTCCATTCCACTTGGGATCTTGTCATGTTTCTTCGCCAAATGATTTTATCAACACACAAACACACACACACACACACACACACACACACACACACACACACACACACACACATATATTATACGGTACCTCGAAGGAGACACCACAATCATATTTATTTGTGATTAGGGTATTAGTATATTGTGTACAGGTCAGATTTTCTTTTTTATATAACTCATTTTTTTTTTTGTCAGTGCTTGATCATAAAAAGCTGTATTTTCTTTCTTGAAATATCACACATGCCTCAAAAGGCATTTTATTTTTAACTTCCACATCTACAGTATACTTCTACATCCTAATCTGTTACTCTGTAAATAGGAAGATCCTTTGTTTGCACAGGAAGGACAATTGAATGAATAGAGGTGACAATGTTCTACTGATGAAATTTGGCCTTTTGAATGATGCATCAGTGAGATATGGAAAGTCATAAAATGTCACATATAATTCCAACAAAGAAAGTCCTAATAGAATAACCGTCAGAAAGAAAAACAGAACAAAGACGTGTGGTGATACATTTACAATAACCATAAAAAACATCCAGAAACATTTTGCTGAATGGTTGCTGTTTCAAATTTAAACTTTAGGTTGAACATTTTAACTAGTGTATAGTTTTATTTTGGTTTTAATTATTTTTTTGTCTGTTTTGCCTTGAATGTTGTTCATATGAGAACCTTAGTTCTGAAGTTCAACTCACACTGACTGAGGCAATGTTTTGGGTCATGCAGGGTCTTTCTTACTGTGGCCTTGAATAAAAAGGGATACTAATAAGCAACTGCATCTCTCAGACACTTACGTTAATGGTCTTCAATATATTTTTCTTAAGAGGACAAAATAACACAATATTTTACACTATCTCTACCAATGTGTGTGTCCATTGAAGTCATTACCCTTTTGGGTGCCCTTTAATGTTCACTTGACAGGACAAGGACATGGTTTTGTCCCTTATAATATTCAGTGGGTGTCCCAGCTTTTCTTGCTCTTTTTAACAGGGCTTTGTAACATTGGAAATGATCAGACAGGGAAGATCTTCTCTGACTTTTCTGTCAATAGGTTGTAAAGGGATAACTCATGGCCATGTGATTGCTAAACTTGTGATCACATGATCCTGGAGCCATAATGCCTGGGACACTCTGGTAACATGGATATTACAGCATCATCAAGTTTAACCTTACCAATTAACAGAGAAGGCCTTCCTACCAATGTGTTTATCCGTATGTAAGCATTAATTAACACAGTGATATTTACAGAGTCTACATATTACAATATTTTACAATCCCTACCATGATGTATAACTGAAGAAGGATTATTAAACCTATTTCAACTCACGTTTCTCAATGGGGATCTTAGAAATACAGATGCAGCACAAGTTGATGCAATGCGAGGCATTAGCACTACCGTGCCTTTGAACACAATGTTAACTTGCGTGTCATCTCTTGAACGCTTAACATATTTACCATGTTATTTCTTACATTTTTCTTTGTTAGCAAAGGTAATAATGTTGGCTATATCTGTATAACTGTGCCAAGTGAAGCATTATAGCCTCAACTTAGTACAAAATGAAACATCTTTAATTTAAAGCCTGTGGGTTTACTCAGTCAAATTAAGTGTGTGAAACAAATGGCAGATGCCTGTGGTTTTTTTTTACTGTGTATTCTGACAAGAAAAAACAATAGGCAGACAGGCGCACTGAGGGGTATGAATAGTTTATTAATCTAAAACAGTGGACAAAGCATCCACTGATGCAATGGATAAAAATAACGATAATGCAAATTATAACAAAATTGCGGCAAAATTATAACAAAAAATGTTAAAAACGGGACTGGAAAATACACTGGTATAATGGGTATGGAGCAGGGGGTAACCACAGGGTCTAGCTACGCACTACAGAAAGGATCCGGACCAATCTGAGTACTTACCCAACTAGAGACAAGGGGACCCGCTCCCACCGGCTGCAAAAACTCCGCAGGAACTGCCACCACGTGACCTCTACGCGTTTCGCACGTAGTGCTTCGTCAGGAGGTCACGTCATAGCGTTGTCCCTGGAGTTTAAGTAGAGAGCAGCAGCCAATGGATCTAGTGTAATTAGAGAAAGTAGGAACACATGTAATACAAAGCAGAGGCAAATAGAGTTCCCTGCAGCATGTGGGGAGGATTAACTTATTAAAAGCACATATTAAATAGGAGCAATGTTAAATAGGTCCCAATTTAGCTATAAATAAATCCAAATTCATACCAGCATAACTGTAGTGAATGTAAACCAGTATATACTGATATGGACAATTTTAAGGTAAACATATATTAAAAATCTATTTAAAACATATATAGTTATTAAATACTAAAACATGTTATCTAAAAATACAAAAACTGCTTGGAAACCGTGTAAACACCTAATAATTAATTCTTTAGAATTCATTCTTTTAAGAAAGGGACCAGTTCTATGTAATCGTTTAAACCATGAGGAAACCTCGTTTGCATGGTATAGATCCAGAATTGCTCCCTTCTACTTAGGCGTAAATCTCTATTGCCTAGGCGTTGATTTGCGGTAATTACTTCAATGCCCATGAAGGAAATGCCACTCGGGTCACACTGATGGCAATCATGAAAGTGTTTTAAAAGGTGGGTTAGGGGCATGTGTTTATCAATTAATTTTTGCACATTTTTGATGTTCCTCATGTGTTCCATTACCCTCACCTTCATACATCGTTTAGTTTTACCGATGTACTGTAACCCACATTGGCACTGTAAAATGTACACTACATATGTTGTGGAACAATTGATAAAATGGTTAACTTTAAAACTACGTTTTGTGGAAAAAGAGATAACCTCTTTTTTATTCATTAGGTTGGTACATATTTTACATTTACTACATTTGTAGTTGCCCTTCAGATCTAAATAGGATCTTAGTGTGCCCTTTTGACAAGAAACAGACTTTAATTGGCTAGGGGCTATTAATCCTTTCAGATTTTGAGCTTTTTTGTATACAATCTTTGGTTTCAACGACATCTCGGCACTCAACACAGGGTCTAGAGATAAAACCCTCCAGTGCTTAGCAATGGCCGATTGTATGGCCTTGTGTTTATCATTAAATTGTGTGATAAACACTGGAAATGTATTGCTTTGTTTTGGGTCATCTTGACTTACCCTCCCTGTTAGTGCAAGCTCAGTCGTAACCACTGGATTTTGATTGGTAGACCCTTTTCTAAAGTCAAGTCTTTTATCTCTTTTTTTCTTATTTTTAGTAAATTCGTCCTTTTAACGAGATTGACTTTGTCAATGGCACGGTCAATCAGGTGTTTATCATAACCTTTCTGGATAAATCTTTCCTTCAGAAAGAGTACCTGATCCTGAAAATGTTCGTCATTAGTGCAATTTCTTTTAAGACGTGCAAATTGATTAAAAGGGATATTAACAATCCAGGGTTTAAAATGGCAACTGGATGGATGAATGTAAGAATTCACATTAGTATCCTTGAAGTATGTTTTGGTACAGATTAGCTCTGATTCGATGGTAATTTCAAGGTCCAAATAATGTACTGATGTTTCACTATTTTCCCCACTAAAACAGAGGTTACATGTATTCGTATTTAATTGTGCAACAAACTCTAAAAGAGAGGCTTCTGTACCATCCCAAATGATGAGAATATCATCTATATATCTCCTCCACAGAATTAACTGTGGAGGAGGTATCTCAGTAAGAGTGATTTTCTCCCACCACCCCATATATAAGTTAGCAAATGATGGAGCGAACTTGGTAACCATTGCGGTACCAAGTATCTGCAAATAAAATTCCGATTCAAACAAAAAGTAGTTATGAGTTAATATGAACTCAATGGAGCATAACAAAAAATAAATTTGTGTTTGTTTAATGAAATTACATGCCTCCAAACAGTGCCAATGTGGGTTACAGTACATCGGTAAAACTAAACGATGTATGAAGGTGAGGGTAATGGAACACATGAGGAACATCAAAAATGTGCAAAAATTAATTGATAAACACATGCCCCTAACCCACCTTTTAAAACACTTTCATGATTGCCATCAGTGTGACCCGAGTGGCATTTCCTTCATGGGCATTGAAGTAATTACCGCAAATCAACGCCTAGGCAATAGAGATTTACGCCTAAGTAGAAGGGAGCAATTCTGGATCTATACCATGCAAACGAGGTTTCCTCATGGTTTAAACGATTACATAGAACTGGTCCCTTTCTTAAAAGAATGAATTCTAAAGAATTAATTATTAGGTGTTTACACGGTTTCCAAGCAGTTTTTGTATTTTTAGATAACATGTTTTAGTATTTAATAACTATATATGTTTTAAATAGATTTTTAATATATGTTTACCTTAAAATTGTCCATATCAGTATATACTGGTTTACATTCACTACAGTTATGCTGGTATGAATTTGGATTTATTTATAGCTAAATTGGGACCTGTTTAACATTGCTCCTATTTAATATGTGCTTTTAATAAGTTAATCCTCCCCACATGCTGCAGGGAACTCTATTTGCCTCTGCTTTGTATTACATGTGTTCCTACTTTCTCTAATTACACTAGATCCATTGGCTGCTGCTCTCTACTTAAACTCCAGGGACAACGCTATGACGTGACCTCCTGACGAAGCACTACGTGCGAAACGCGTAGAGGTCACGTGGTGGCAGTTCCTGCGGAGTTTTTGCAGCCGGTGGGAGCGGGTCCCCTTGTCTCTAGTTGGGTAAGTACTCAGATTGGTCCGGATCCTTTCTGTAGTGCGTAGCTAGACCCTGTGGTTACCCCCTGCTCCATACCCATTATACCAGTGTATTTTCCAGTCCCGTTTTTAACATTTTTTGTTATAATTTTGCCGCAATTTTGTTATAATTTGCATTATCGTTATTTTTATCCATTGCATCAGTGGATGCTTTGTCCACTGTTTTAGATTAATAAACTATTCATACCCCTCAGTGCGCCTGTCTGCCTATTGTTTTTTCTGTTTGTGAGCCCCCCTTGTGGGAGCTCACCCTTATAGGGGACGTGTGGAAGCCCCCTCAGACTGCAGGCTGCAAGAGGGATTTCGCTCAGTATCTACGTTAGCGCGGAGCAACTTTACCCTTATGTGCAGTGCTTGACAAATCACCCAAAAATCTACTCGCCGAACCAAAAAATCTACTCGCCACCTAGTCCCCGCCTCTAATCCCGCCCCAACCCGCCCCCAACCCCGCCTCTAATCCCGCCCCCAGTCCCTCATTTTTAAAAAAACAAATTCCTAGTAAGAACATTCGTTTTTGACATTAGTTTATTTATTGTATTACATTATACTACAATTAGGGGTGTGTGTGTGTGTGTGTGTGTGTGTGTGTGTGTGTGTGTGTGTGTGTGTGTGTGTGTGTGTGTGTATGTGTGTGTGTGTGTGTGTGTGTGTGTATAAATGTCGAATCTAAAAAAAAAGCCAGAATATTTAAAGCAGCAATCCCGCCTGGGATCTTACCTGATCCGCAGTCCCTCAATGTCCAGGTACCCTCATTCCGGCAATGTTATACATTGGAGGGGATGTGTTCCCTACCTTTCTTCTGGGTTAGGGGGGATTCCGATGTCTTCCGTGTGAAGCTTGAGTCAGATCTGGAAGTAAGCAGTATAGGTTATTTCAGTGTAGTATAGAGCAGTTAAGATATATAGGGTAAATAAGATATCCAGATCCCGAGTGTGAGAGAGTGTGG